>NW_026732225.1:0-204568 GCF_028476545.2 Physella acuta | reverse complement strand
GAGTCTGTCCCAAATTTACGTTTTTTTAATACATGAAAGTTATGTAGACAAATGTTGCACCTGATTAACTTTTTAAAATTTTTAAATCTATTAACAAACTGTGTACATTATTAAATGGAATAACATTGTCGTTTGTTTATAAATAATTCAAATAGTTTACATTTAGATAAACTTATCTGTGTTGAATGTAAAACATAAGGACTAACTACTCTTAAAATAAAACATACAAAGCGTATATGATTGTGTATACAATAAGCTAGTCGGCGCTAGACTACTAACCTAAGAGTCTTGAGTTCAAATCCTGGTTCATGTCAATAGAACGTGCCTGAGTCTACCCAGCTCTGATGGGTACCTATCTCACGTTAGGGATAAAAGGTGGTTGGGCATAGTGCTGACTACATTATGCTGAGGTCATTGTAACTGAAAACTCTACTGCATCTGTCCCAATGTTATTTTTGGGCACAAACGGGAAAAGATGACATATGCCTACTTTGAACTCAGTGTGGTACTGTATAGGAACGACCAATTCAGTGTTAATTGACATCATACACATAGTGAGTACACTTATACACTGCGATCTCAAAAATTAAAATTAGTACGCCCAAAACTACGCCCGCCGCAGCAAAAATAAACCGGAAGTTCAAACCCTCTGAAAGGTCACGGCCTGGTTCTCGCTGACTTTGCTCTTGTCGTGAAGGACTTTCTCTCTAGAAAAATACACCTTCTGCAGTTTCTCAATGATGCCCGTCTCTTCCATAGACAGAAGCGTCTTCGATAAGTCTTCGGCGTAAAACGTGTTCTGTGGAGTTGAAATATACGCATTGTTCAATTCTTCAAAACCTTTTTGCGGGTAAGTCCTGACATCTGGGTATGACTCTCGGGGGAAAACATCAATGGAGGTGTCAATGAAGAAAGCGTAATGCCCGCGTAGAACTCTGTCTGTGTGGTACTGGTACGACACGCTGAACGTCCGCGGGTCTGTTTTATTGCGTTCAACCATCCGTGACCATATTGAATGAAGAATTGGGTCTTTTGAAGTCCGTAGAGCGTTTAGAAGAGACGTATCGCGCTGCATCATGCCGAAGGTGTAGTCAGGGTGGTCCAGGAGCTGTTTGAAGGTTTTGATGGTCAGTTCCGGTGTCTTGACCGTGAAGGTGGTGACCAGGTAAGCCGAGTAGGCCGAGCTGAGGATGAACCAGAAGATGGCCCAGGATGTCCGGAGGATCAGGCCGGACTGGACTTTGTATTTTCTTTCGGTGTGGAAGCAGATGTGGTCAGGGAATGTGGTCAGTGATCTGAAACAGAGGAGGTCATGTAGTTAGTGACCTAAATAGAGAAGGTCATGTGGTCAGGGAATGTGGTCAGTGACCTAAATAGAGAAGGTCATGTGGTCAGGGAATGTGGTCAGTGACCTGAAACAGAGGAGGTCATGTGGTCAGTGACCTAAATAGAGAAGGTCATGTGGTCAGGGAATGTGGTCAGTGATCTGAAACAGAGGAGGTCATGTGGTCAGTGACCTAAATAGAGAAGGTCATGTGGTCAGGAAATGTGGTCAGTGACCTGAAACAGAGGGGGTCATGTGGTCAGTGACCTCAATAGAGAAGGTCATGTGGTCAGGGAATGTGGTCAGTGACCTGAAACAGAGAAGGTCAAGTGGTCAGGGAATGTGGTCAATGACCTGAAACAGAGGAGATCATAAGGTCAGTGACCTCAATAGAGAAGGTCATGTGGTCAGGGAATGTGGTCAATGACCTGAAACAGAGGAGATCATAAGGTCAGTGACCTCAATAGAGAAGGTCATGTGGTCAGGGAATGTGGTCAGTGACCTGAAACAGAGGAGGTCATGTGGTCAGTGACCTAAATAGAGAAGGTCAAGTGGTCAGGGAATGTGGTCAGTGACTAAAAACAGAGGAGTTCATGTGGTCAGTGACCTAAATAGAGAAGGTCAAGTGGTCAGGGAATGTGGTCAGTGACTAAAACAGAGGAGGTCATGTGGTCAGTGACCTAAATAGAGAAGGTCAAGTGGTCAGGGAATATGGTCAGTGACTTAAAACAGAGGAGGTCATGTGGTCAGTGACCTAAATAGAGAAGGTCAAGTGGTCAGGGAATGTGGTCAGTGACTTAAAACAGAGGAGGTCATGTGGTCAGTAAACTGAAATAAAGGAGGTCAATGACCTGAAACAGAAGAGACCATGTTGTCAGTGATCCGAAACAGGTTTAAAATAGTGTTGATAAAATTAACCAATCAACAGTCGAGGCAATAAACTTCACAACGTAAAACCCCATTCCCCGGAAAATCCACCCCGGCTTCGAAAAAACCCTCGACTCAACTCCCCCATCTAGTTAATCAATTTATCTCTATTTATTTAATACCCACATTATTTCTAGCCCTTCACAAAAAAAAAAAAAAAAAAAAAAAAAAACATTCACGAACAAGAATTAATTATTCATTACTGCCCTTTCCAGTGTAATTTTCAATGAAAAAAAAAGTTTATTTGTAATACTCAACTTATCTAACAAATAAAAACGCCATTTTAATTTTTTGAACATCAATTTCAATCTAAAATTTTTTTTTAATCCCAGCTAGTGGCATAAGTATTAATTTAAAATTAAATGTATCTAATCATTTAATAACCACACAGACAGATGTATTTAGAACCCAAGTTAATTAATAATTATGACCTTATGTCACGTCTGGAAAACGGCCGAGGTCCAGACGAGTAACAGGATGACGTCAGCACGTGAATGACGACACCGATGACGCCCACCACCAGCATCGGACCAATCAGGTAGAGCCAGAACTCCGGCTGTAGGATGTCCAGGTAGGTCAGGTCAAGATGTTCTTTGGCCACCGGAAGTCTGAAAGTTAGTTGAACTTAGGCATGCGCACTGTGTCGAGAGTTAAATCAAGAGTTAAATGTTCAGAAATCCAAAAGTTATGTCAAAAAATACATTCTAAATTCATGTACACCATGCATCTTCAGTGTGTCCTCAGTGTCTAACTTGCTGCACTGAATTTTACTATCATTATCACTTTTCATTAATTGGTATAGTTAGTCTCATTAAAGCTCTACATCTGATACACATTATTGCTCCGTTACCATAATAGGTTAGGGGGATGGGGAGAGGGGGGATATTGAATCACAAGGAATTTACAATAACTCTTATTATTATGTTAATACTTACTTTAAAATTATATTTTCTAATCTACAAACCCTATTGTATTATATCACCATTCTCCGTAGCACGCTATCCGCTTTGCGTAATGTAAAAAGTGCCCTTTCAAACGAGACAGTTACGGTTCAAGTGAAGCAGAGTTCACTTGTTTTTGTGACCTCGGCATATGAAGGGATAGAGATGTCAGCACTATGCCCAGCCGCCTTGACTTTCCCTAACGTGAGGTAGGTACCAATCACAGCTGGGTGGACGTTCTACGGACTTGAACCAGGATTCGAACTCGAGACTTACGTGTTGGCAGTTGTATTTGACACAATAGGGCTTGTAAATAGGTCACAACTTCTCGTTCTCGTATTATGCAGCTAGTAGATATTTCGAGACCGTAGACTTACAATCCCTATACACAGTATCTGTAAAGCAAATATCATAGCAGCTTTACAGCTTTACAGCCAACCTGTAAATGATGACGATTTCCTCCACTGCTATAGGCGTCAGGATGTAGTCTATCTTTTGTCGTCTGCTCTCCGTTCTGCTTAGCGGCATTGTAGACAGGGCCGCTTCTCTTCTTGCAAGTTGACCTTGGGAATTTGAATCACCTTCAGTTATTACAATATCTGTTTTTTTAAAATCTATTATCAAGCTTTTAATTTAGAGAGCGGGATAAAAATATGGTTACAGAGAAATATGCTGAGTTTAAGTTAGTAAGATTCCTAGGAGTGAGTGAGGTAATGGGTTGGGATAAAAATGAGAGAGAGAGAGAGAGAGAGCGAGAGGGGGAGAGAGGGAGAGAGATACGAAGAGAGCACGAAAGGTAGAATATTTAAAACACATTTTAAGATCAACAGTTATAAATTAATGTAAATAAAAAACTTTTAAACGTTTAAAATATACCTTAATTTATGCCATGTTCTACTTTATATACTCGAGTGGACAGAAAATAAGAGTATTACTGAAGCAAGTGCTTTTTTCGTAGTTAGAGAATAAATTTTAACTTTCTTTTATAAAAACTACGAAAGTTACAAAAGTAAAAATAAAACCAGACTCTTTAAAAATACGAAATAATTATTTTTCAAATGATAAAAATGCATAATCAAGACATCATATTAATCTAGGGATTGGGAAATAAGGCTAGGCATGGTATTGAGATTTGTTTAATGTTTTGATACAAACTAGATGTTTCATTTTTATCTTTTAAACTTATTAACATTTTTTTCTGAATAAAATTGTTTTATGAAACATGAAATGCTTTTTATGCCTTTGTGTCTGAAAATTTTAGAGGGCTTAGTCTTTATTACATTATCATACACTAACTGGCATTTTAATTAGATGAATAAAAGTCAAGAATAAAAGAAACGTAATTACCCGTGATTCCAGTTGCCTCCCCATTGTCCAAGACCGTCCCGTAGTACCCGCCATCATCGACGGACACGAACTGGTACTCGAACCCTAGAGAGTCAGCTACCGTGTTCAGCAGGGCTACACTGTAACCATCGTACACCGTCTGGTTACCCACTACCGACCTGGTGAGAAATTTCTCTTCGTCCTCGCTCAAAATGGCCACCGGAAGTGTCATATCCGCTAGAACGGACTTCCGGTTTTGTAGATACAGAAGCGGAGATTCCCGTAAATATCCTTCCCAGTTTTCGATAGAGCACTTTTTAGAATTAGAATTGTTCCGTATTTCACATTTGTTTTCGGGTTCGTCTATTAAATCGGTAACCACTATATCAACTTTGTCTTCATTATCGCCGTATACAGCAGTCAAAGTCATGACTTTATATAACGGATCTACTCGTGACTTTTGACTTACGATTATATTGTTATCACCAGCGTCAGTTATAAAAGTCATAAAATCTACTTCAATTTTTTTAAACTTATAAAATGTACTAATCGGTATTGTAGTTACCACTGTCCATTCAGCGGTATGCAAAAAATTCGTCCATTTGTATACGAGTTCTGACGCCAAGAGTGTAAAAAGTCCCGAAAAAAATGTTACGTTAGAAGAAAAAACAACCACAGATATTACCTCCCTTATATTGGCTATTCTCGCCAACGTCGTGTTGACTTCCGCCGGAAGTGACGTGTCCGGAAACTGACAGTACATGACCTTCATCTCCGGGAATCGGCGCAAGACGTTCCTCTCGTAACTGACCATCGGGCGCCATGTTGATGGATGACCCACAAGGAGGGTGACCCCCCCTGCCAGAGGCCACGCGTCAGTCAGAAACTGCCTGTCGAAAACCTGCACAGCTGCCTGCGTCAGTCCCGACCATTTTTGGTCCCTCTGACGTCGGGTTTCGTCTTGGCGTTGTGTGACGTCACGGAGATCCATTGACGTCACGGTGAGCAGGAAACACATCACGAAGGCCACGATTTTGAAAAACATTCTTACCAGGTTACTCGGTCAACTTTCGAAATTTAAATATTATGTTCCTTATTTCGAAACAACAAATAAATTTACTGCGGCTTTACTTCAGAATACTACGGATGTTTTTATAATTTTTTATGTAAGAGTCTCTAATCCACGAAAAATAAAATACCCAACCACACACTAAGCAAAACCTCCCTTAACCACAGACTCTCCAATAAAAGCTCTTAAAAACAGCACATTGTTTAATTTTTAAAATCTAAAAATAGATATGTTTTCTGTCCTTTACCGTGGGCTGCAGTGTCCATTAATAGAGAGGCAGGTTAATTAGGCCAGTGTCAAACAAAGTGCAGGTAATCAATTAGAGACATATTATGTATGGGATCAATAGTCTCTTCATTTCTCTAAGAACAAATACGGAGTTTATTTTTAGAAACAACAGTCGGTATTCGGGGATTCCCTATCTCGTATTGTTGAGTAGGATTCTACTATGATACAGAGTGAGAAGTTTTAATGGATCTTTATTTCAATGAAACACACAATCATGTCTTGGCTATATATATATATATATATACATATATATATATATATATATATATATATATATATATATATATATATATATATATATATATATATATATATATATATGTATATATATATGCCTATATATATATATATATATATATATATATATATATATATATATATATATATATATATATATATATTTATATATATATATATATATATATATATATATATATATATATATATATATATATATATATATATATATTTATATATAGTTTTATTATGTGATGTTTAAAAAATGAATGCTTTAAAATAATAATCCAGTACAGATTCATATATTAAAAACAGTAGGCCTACACACACATTTCTGATGCATGTGGTTTGTTTGTTGGGGGGGGGGGGTGGGGGGTGGAGGGTTAAATCGGGAATATTTTTCTTTGTGTATGGTTAAACTCTGTCCAGAAATTAGACCGGAAATAGGGAATTTTTTTCTTTGTGTAGGGTTAAACTCTGTCCAGAAATTAGACCGGAAATAGGGAAGTTTTCTTGGTCTGCCTTATCACTGATCACGTGGTGTGATGCTGCTATTTTAATGTCACAGATGTTTGCTGGGTAATTTTTTTAGTACTAGTGCCTTCTGTGTCCATGTCCTGGGTGCGTGTCACTAGGTTTATGATGAAATTTTTTTTCTTGCACACTTGTGTCCTAGGGCCTAATACAAGTATCAACATTTTTGTATTTGCACAGGTCACTAGGTTCTAATACAATTTTATACATTGTTGTATTTGCAAACGTCACGACGTTTAAAAAAGAAATCTCAATTGTATCATCTGTGTAACCAGAGTTTCTTCCAGGCATCTTCCATTCTATTTATATAGAAAATATATACTTTTAACAGTGTCCGCACCCCCGAAGAAAGTCTACCGCACCCTCCCCCCCCCCCCCCCCCGAAAATTTCAAGTGCCCCCCCGGAGAAAAAAGTCTGGAAGAAACACTGTGTGTAACGTTTACACACGCCACTAAAATTGTTAACATTTTGGAGATATATTTGTACAAATTGCAACGGTCTAAAGTTAATTTGTCGCTTTTATTAGTTGAATTTTAAATATCAAAGACAAGTATTTAGAACTGATAAGAATGAGAGATTCAATCTGTAGGGAAATCAATAGATCGATCTATACAAGATTTTCAATACATCAGTCAAATAATTTCACACCCTGTCTAATTTTATGCACTAACATTTCAAAGAGAAGAGTTGTGAGACACAGGGCTATACACGCTGAGGCAATATAAACCGGAAGTTTGATTCTCTGAAAGGTCACAGCCTGAAGGTCACCCACCTTACTCGCGTGGATAGGTATGTTTTGTTTGGATAAGTACTCACTCCTAATTTTGGGCAGGACCCCAGATTCTTCCATGGCCAACAAGAGAGAGGAAAGGGCATTGGAGAAGAAGACATTTTTGGGAGTGGAAATGTAGGCGTGGTTAATCTCCTCGAAGCCTTTCAAGTGGAAGGTACGGACATCCGGGTATAATTCCATGGGTAGAATATCCAAGGAGCTGTGGAAGAGCAGGGCATATTTCTGGTGAAGCAGACGATCTAGGTGAACAGACAAAGACGGGTGGAAGACGTTGGGGTCTGTTTTGTTGAAGTCTAGAAGCTTCTTCCATAAGGATCTTAACGTGTCGTCACTTGAGCTCTTTATGAAGGACTGCAAGGCCGTGTCGTGCGCAGTGATGCCGAACGTGTAGTCTTCATGCTCCAGGAGTTGGTTGATGGTTTTGATGGTCAGTTCCGGTGTCTTGACCGTGAAGGTGGTGACCAGGTAAGCGGAGTAGGCCGAGCTGAGGATGAACCAGAAGATGGCCCAGGATGTCCGGAGGATCAGGCCGGACTGGACTTTGTATTTTCTTTCGGTGTGGAAGCAGATGTGGTCAGGGAATGTGGTCAGTGACCTGAAACAGAGGAGGTCATAAGGTCAGTGACCTCAATAGAGAAGGTCATGTGGTCAGTGACCTGGAACAGAAGAGGTCATGTGGTCAGTGACCTAAAGTAAAGGAGGTCATGTGGTCAGTGAACTGAAATAGAGGAGATCATGGTCTCGGTCAAAAACCCCCTGGACATAAACACCATGGAAAAAAAAAAACCCGACATAAACCCCCTGAACAAATACCCCCCGCGACATAAACCCCATGGATACAGAGGCGGTTAAATGACAAATGTCATGACATCGAGTAAATTCACCATATCATTGTCACAAAATCTGTTTTCATTATGCATTATACTTTGAAAAATGAAATAATACTACTTTTTGTTTTATCATAGTGCGTGTGTCATCAGCACAAATAATAAAAAATAGGAGACCCATTAGCTGAAGAAAAACTAATTAAGTTCCATTTTTAAATCTCATCCTATTTGGAAAACGCACTAAAGTGTAAGCGCCTTGAAGCATCAATATATCTTATTGACGATGTTTTTCGTGTGGATCACAATACAATGGAACCTTCATTGAAAAAACCTAATTACTTGACAAGAGTTTCAGAATTTAAAACATGATCCTTATATTCCACAATGAAGTTAAGCTAATATGGCGGAAAAGATGAGAGAGGAATCTCTATTAGATTTACATGCACTACTGTATGTCAAGGCTATTCTACGTGTCTGTACTTTTTTGGGTTTTTCCAATATAGAGGAGAGGGGGAAATCAGGCGCAACGGTGACCGGAAATGTACCCAGCGGAAAACTGCTCAACGGTAAACATTTTTTATTAAATCGAGCATTTAAAGACATTAATAAAGAGTGACTAGAGGTAAAGTGTAGCATAATTAAACATAATTCCTCAAAATATTACCCCCACGGTGTCAGTTAAGTAAACAAATATTATAAATGCAAATTGAACTGAGATAAAAATTATAATTGACCTCATCTTTTCGGATTTAAACAAATTTTTAATATATAAATAAGGCAACAACTGGGCTCTGAAGAACTACGGTCTATTTTTAAAGAGTCGATGATCGAAGTGATCGTCCATAAATGAGGTCCTTTTTAAATCTGATCTGTAACCCTTTCACCATCTAGTCTCTAGAGTTATCAAATGAAGACTGTTGGTCCCAATGGACGACAAAAATACTCCACTCTCCTACCCCCAACTACTGTTTCTTTCAGACTTTTTTCTCCGGGGGAGAGGGGGAGGGGACTTAAAAATTTCAGGGGGGATGACAAAATTTTTGGGAGAGGGCGAACACTGGTAAAAGTACATATTTTCTAAATAAATTCTATTTCGTTCGAGTGGTTTAGCCGCTCCCCCCCACCCCCTACCCCCCGAAGAGATGCCTGAAAGATACTCTATCGCCACCTCACCAAACATAACCATAATACTAACGGCAATTACAATTTTTATTTTTAATCAATTTATCGTCCTACAAAACTAAAATTACATCACACCTCTTACATCTACCCCCACCCCCCTCCCAACTCTGTGGTACAACGTCATTAAAATTCTACAGCACCACCCCCTTCCTTCCGATTTCTGTGACGTTATTAACGGAAGACCCTAATAGCATCATTCATAACAAACAAATATTTATCTTTACTTAATGTTGACGTCAGAGGCTGGCGCGCTGCATGATGACGTCAGCACGTGGATGATGGCGCCAAGTAGTGCAAGGACAAGCAGCGGTCCTACCATGTAGAGGACAAAGTCCTGATGGACGATGTTCAGGTAGGTCAAGTCAAGCAGGTCTTTCTCTGCCGGAAGTCTGAAATGGTAACAAAGTGATACTCTTTAAACCGGTGTGCCATGAATGTCCAACTTTTTTTTTTACTTTCACAATCAACATTGTTTGTAAATACATCTCTTGACATTAATGTAATACTGTGCTACTAATTTTGTCCATTATTGACATTTTTTCCCTGACGATCATTTCTATATCAAAATGTACCCAGGTGTTTCTTCATACATATTGTTTATATGTGTAATAAGTGGGTTATCAATAAACGACGTCACGCTTTTTTTGACGATTTTTACCTACTCCCTCCCCTCCGTCACACATCGTCACAAAAAGCCAGACTAAAATAACGTTACACCTTAGTAACCCCCCCCCCCCCCCCTCAAAATTGCAGTTGCATTTTTCTTAAAACATTGATATTTTTCCAAAATCTTGTCTGAACTCTGTCAACATAGAGTATTATAATCAATTCCTATTACAATGTATTAAATCAGTTTTCTAAAATCGAAATAACGGCTAAAACTCGTTTTTAACATTGCTTTTTTATAATGCAAAAGTGTGACGTTACACCATCTGACTCCCCCCCCCCCTCTCCCACATCACACACATTCACTTCACAACATTACGGACCCCCCCCCCCTCTTCTCCCTACGAGTGTTAAGTCATTTATGGACGATCCCTAGTACGTCTTTTTTAAATAAACCGGGAGTGATCTCCCCTAAACTTTCTCGAATATTCTTATATAAAATAACAGGGGATGGGAACTCGGGCTATAGACATGATTTTTAATCCATTTTAAATACTTAAAGTTTTAAAAATAGAATAAAATCTTGTAGACAAATTAATTGCACACCAAGTGAACGCCAAATAAAAAAGCGCATAATAGTGCGCAATATTATTAGTACTTAAAAAATTTACATTAGTTTTTTGAGAAATCGGAAGTAGCGTAAATTACTACTTCCGGTCAACAGAAATTACTCAAAATTTAACAGAAGGTAGAAAATTAAATCTTTTACTTACATGTGAAATTTCATTTATCTATCTGAAAAAGAACTCAAGTTATAGGCTTTTGAAAAATTCAAAGTAGAAAAAGTACCACTTCCGGTTATTGGAAATCGTTCAAAAGTTGATACGGATCTACGATTTAGATAAAATACTTATATATGAAATTTCATCAACCTAGCTGTAACGGTACTCAAGTTATCGTGTTTACACACGGACAGACAGACAGACACACAGACAGACACACAGACAGACACACAGACATACGGACAAGATTGCAAAATTATGTTTTTCCGTATCAGTGAGGTGTGAAACGTCGAGATTTGTAAAAATCTCGATTTTTTTTTGCACGATTACAAGACTTTCTCTATACTTCGTATATACGAGAAAGTAAAAAAGATCTGCCATATCCAAATAGTATATTATTTGCAAGCCAAAACGTGTGTCTATATGTGTATGTTTTTAGGTATGAAAAGTATACTTCCCTGTCTCCACCCACACATAGAATCAGCTACCTGTATATGATGTTCACCTCCTCAATAACTGTAGGGACCGGGATGTATTCGATCCTGGTACTCCGGCTCTCTGTACGACTGAAGGGTAAAGTTGTCATGGCGGCTTCTCTCCCGGCTAGCAGGCCTGTTATACGGAGACAGGGGTACATCAGGGTTTGTCAGGGTTTGTCAGTGTTTGTGTCAGTCAGTGACTGTTAGTGTTTTTGTCAGTCAGTGTTTGTGTCGGTGTTTGTGTCAGGTCAGTGCTTGTGTCAGTGTATGTGTCATGTCAGTGCTTGTGTCAGTCAGTGTCTGTCAGTGTTTGTGTCAGTCAGTGTTTGTGTCAGTGTCTGTCAGTGTTTGTGTCACTGTATGTGTCAGGTCAGTGCTTAAGTCAGTCAGTGACTGTCAGGGACTGCCACTGTTTGTTTTTGTCAGTGTTTGTGTTTGTCAGTGCCTGTCAATGCTTGTGTCAGTGCTTGAGTCAGTCAATGAGTGTCAGTGCGTGTGTCTGTCAATGCTTTTATTAATGTTTGTGTCATTCAGTGACTGTCAGAGACAGTGCATGTCAAACAAGGTCAGTCACTGCTAGTCAATATGTGTCAGTAAGCTTCTGACAGTATCAGCTTCAGTGTCAGTAATGCACACACTGTCAGTGTTAGTCACTGTGTGAAAACCAAGACAATCATTATTACTGAGTGAGCAAATCAGTGCCATTCACTACTCACATGCATTGATTAGTGTACATGATAATTAGTTGTCTTCTCCTTACGATATCTAAGCGCGTCAGTTATAGTTGGTTTAGTCACTGCGAATCCCTCAGCGATTAGTCACAACCCGTTACTAATCACCAACCTCTATTATGTCATGATTTGTCTTTAGTCTAATTCTATAATAAATCAAAACTTATCTTTAACCATAAATATTTATCCCTTGCTACAATCAAACAAAGACTTAAAAATCGCTTTTAACTTTATTTTAGACTGGTTTTATCACTTTAAATAGCAGATGCCGTTTCCCGTTAAAATAACTTTTTTTAAAATAGATTCATTAAACTTGTTAATTAATGCGATTTTTAGTGGCAGGGCTTACCCCCCCCCCCTAAAAAAGTGGACGCGTGGTTGAAAGGTAGAGCATAAGACAGTTAACCCAAAAGTCCGCACACGTCCCTGAGTTCACTCAGCTCTTCTGGGTACCAGACCTATGTTAGAGAAAGTAAAGACGGCTTGGCAAATTGCTGACTACATTATCCCTGCAAACGCCGAAAACACAAACAGGTGAACTCTACTTCACTTGCTTCACAGACCGTCAGGCAAGAACGTTTACTTTTCATTACTACCCATAAAAATCCACAATAACCAAACCTGCTTATCAGTACCAAATGTTTGTCTTCTACTTCAGTGAGTAGCTAGAGGCAGAAAAAAGTAGCTGTATTAAACAGAATACACTTGTATCAAAACGGTGACGAATCGATAGTTTTTTATTTGCTGTTTCTAATGAGCCGAAAATCAATGCAAATATAGACCAATGTATTCTATTCCCCCCTGCAGTGGTAAAAAATAATTGTGCAGCTTAAATCTATAAAAGTGTTGTAATAACACGAGACTGATAAGGAAGATTAAAAATATAATTGTATGCATAAATAGAGTTAAAGAGCGTTGTAGTTAAGTACTGAATTTCTTTCAGGCATTTTTGTAGGGATGTGAGTGGGTGGGGGGGGGGGGGGGGGGGGCTATTCTGCTTATCTTATTAACCAGAGTTATTCTCTCTCTCGTAAATTCTAAGTGCCCCCCTCCCCCACCCGTCTGGAGCAAAATGTCTGATACTAAAATATCAGCAGTGTATTTGATTATGCGTTCTTGCTGGTTTCGCTAAAGGTAATCGTGACCATGATTCTAACTTCACTCAATATTTGCCAAGAACCTGGGCCTAATTCTAACCCTATCCTATACTTCTCAGTAGACTCAACCCTAACCTTACTGTAAACTGAGGTATCAGCCGAGATTATTCTCTCATTAAACTGTCGAAAACTCGCTATTTTAAAACATTAACCATTTTAAAAACAATACCGTTGTTTTTACAAACATTATGATAAATTTAACTAATAAGTATCATAATCTTGCATACTGTGCTAACGTTGCTTAGCAACAATCTCGATCAGTGTGACGTATTTCCGCCGCGACCTACATCGGAAAACCATCATGGCTGCCAGTTAGCGAAACACAAAATGATATGTTATGATATCCTTACCCCCCCTTCATTCCGTTTGATCGATTAATTTGTACTGTTTGTTTAAACATGGCGACGCTGGTGATATCCGCGCCTCTTTTAATTTGTGGCGTTGATGTTTTTTTTCACCCAACGCAAAATAAATAATCAGGAATCGGAGAGCGCCGACCGGTGTAAATTTTTCGCTACTAAATTTTTAAACGAATCGATGATAAACAAATATTGTAAGGGGGTTTAGATATGACCAAAAAAATTACAACTTTATCATGGACATAAACAGAGAGACAAGCTTTACTAAAGATGTTTAGTCTATGGTCTCCGACAGAATTATTAAAAATAAAATAGTAGATCATATGTAATTTTATTGAAATGCAATCTAAAATAACTACTTGCTAAGACATTTTTAGATGCATTTTTAAATATCAGTAAAATTTTGAGCATGCTACCTCTCTGAAAGAAAAATTAACAATATTTTCATTACTTTTGTGTAATGTAACTTGTATCACACTAATTTTTGTTGGACAGCAAGAATAAGAAAATTGCTTTGCTGTCATTCTGTTGGGTACCCCGCACTTATCTAAATCACCGCTCGAATACACTTGAGACCATTCTAAGACACATCTCAGACAGGTGTGTAACACCTCTGATGACCACTGTGACATATGAGTCGCTTCTGTCTGATTTATAATCCAGCTTCCGGTATCATTCGCACCCCCCCCCCCCACCACCAGTGTTATCTACTTAACATCCTTCTAGCAAGTACTTCACACAATTAACACTTGTATTAGGAAAAAAAATTATAGCCTCATATTAGGCATCGATATATATATATATATATATATATATATATATATATATATATATATATATATATATATATATATATATATATATATATATATATATATATATATATATATATATATATATATATATATATATATATATATATATATATATAAATATATATATATATATGGGGTCAAATCAGTAGAATGTCCCACTGAATCCACCCAGGTCTGATGAATACCTAACTCACGATAGGGAAACATAGAACAAAGGCGGCTGGGCATAGTGTTGACCACATTATTTCCTTGTATGCCGAGGTCATTGAAGCACATGAACCATTTGTCTTGGGCACAATCGAAAAAATTGTAATTAAATATATATATATATATATATATATATATATATATATATATATATATATATATATATATATATATATATATATATATATATAGATATAGATATATAGATATATATATATATATATATATAGATATAGATATATAGATATATATAGTTTTATATATAGTTTTAACAAATTACCCGTGATGCCTGTAGCCTCCCCACTGTCAAGCACCGTGCCATAATAACCGCCATCTTGGACTTGAACCAGAGTGTAAGAGAACCCTAGTGAGGCGGCTATCGTGTCAAGCAGAGCCATGCTGTACCCGTCATACACCGTCACGTTACCTTGACGGCTCCGGGTTAAAATATGTTCCTCGTCCTCGTTCAAAATGGCCACCGGAAGTACCATATCCGATAAAATGGATTTACGTGTTTTTAAATAAATCGACGCAGATTGACGTAATGTAGTTTTATCCACTGCAGGTGAAGCAGATCCGACCTCATGCTGGGAAGAATACAAGGTCAGATTATCAAGAGAAATCAAATCACTTCCGGTTGAAGTTCGGAAATTTCCGATGAAAAACTTTAACACAAGGTGTAACGGTTCACGCCGAGACTTCTGGGAAATGAAAATTTCGTCTTGTTTTGTTAAGGAAACCAAGGTTAAGAAATCTACAACCATTGGTTTTAGATCGTGTAATCTCTGAAACACACCATCCTGTGTAGTGACCACTGTCCATTCTGTGGTGTGTAAGAAAGATGTCCACTTGTACGTTGGGTCATTAGACAGCAGAAGAAAAATATCCGTTATAAACGTTACGTCGGAGGAGAATATTAAGACAGTCGTTAGTTCCATTTTTGTAGAGAAAGTCTTCAGCAAGTTGTTCCGGTTCTGAAGACTTTCGCCTCCCGAAAAGTCGCAATACAAAATTTTCACATTAATTTCCGAGGATAAAATATTGGCTTCAAAACGGCGTACGGCTTGCCACGTTTGTTTGTCATATATCAACAAAATTTCGTTTTCTGTCCGATGCTCATACACATTGTCTTCAGTGGAGATCTGATTCTGTTGAAGAAAAATTTGTCCCGCGACATTGGCTAACTTCAGCCACTGGTTTTCTAAATTGTCGTCTGACCGGTGATGTAGCTGAACTGGAAATGTGATATCCGGAAGTTGCTCTGATTCCACCGTCGTGTTTAATGTTAGTAAACAAATCATGACATACAACAGTAGCACGATGTAATATCCGCAGGAGTAACACATCGTTTACTACACCTGTGTCGCTGAATCTAATCCCGATCTGGACACCCCAGTAGTTGTAGTGGCAAGTTAGTAAAAATAATTGCAATTTTTTTTGCTATAGACAGTCTGTATTTTAAACTTTTAGTAATATTGTACGAAAAATGTGTATAATAGTCGAACTATTATTAGTACTTTATAAATTCATATCGGAAATAGCGAAATTCCACCTACCGACCAACGGAAATTACTTAAAATTCAACAGAAGGCAGAGAATTCGCACTTTTAACTTAAATGTAAAATTTCGTTTATCTATCTGAAACAGTACTAAAGTTATAGGCTTTTGAAATAGTAAAAGTAGAGTAAGTCCCATTTCCGGTTATCGGAGATCGCTGAAAAATTGAAACAAAACTATAAATTTGATATTATACCTATATATTAAATTTCATTAACCTAGCTGTAACGGTACTCAAGTTATCGTGTTTACAGATGTATACACACTCACACACACACACACACACACACACACACACACACACACACACACACACAACATAAGGACATAACTGCAAAGTCCAGTTTTTCTGATTCGATTACGCGTAAAACACTTAAATTTTGATAAATCTGCATTTGTATTTTTGCCCGATTAAAATAATTCCCCTAAACTCCGTGTTTGACAAGTAAGAAAACGGTGAAAACTGTCAACATTGTATGTGTTATTTGTGCACGATTACAATACTTTCTCTATACTTTGTATACTAGAAAGTAAAAACACAGCTTTCACAACTATCACGGATAAAATTCCATAAATATTCCATAAGAAATGTTAAAACTTTGACGAACATCAGCAGGAGACAAATCTGTGATGCACGTGTAAGCTGTAAGTGACAACAAAGCTGACGGCGCCATTTTATTCCACTTGAATATAAACAAACAAAAGCTCGCTTAAAACAAAGAGCGAAAACTCTAACCAAACACTGTCATTCTTGTGTTAATTGGTTTTAGAATAAAAGAATCCACACCTACTTTTGTCATGTAAAGCTTTAAAAAAATAGACGTACATAATTTATGAGAAAATTATATAATTTTTTTACTAACAATGAGAAACATCAAAACTGTTATTAGTAATTTTGACGACTAAACAGTGTACACAAGTTAATGGCATTTTTTTTCTCTTTTGAGTAAAAGATAAGACTTAATTACATTTTATCATGTGAATAAAAAATAATGACTTGTATCAGTAAAAATAAAAAAAAAATAATTGAATGGCTTTATCGTGAGAATAAAAATAAATTACTTGTATGATTAAAAAAAAGGAAGAATTGAGTGGTTTTTATGAAGCACGGAATGGTTTAACTTTTATCATGGTGAATGTCACATGGCAAAATACAACATACTTGTGTTTTAGCAATGAACATCATAACAACATAGACAAAAAATTTAATATTTGTTAAAATAATAACCTCCTATATTTAGCAACTACAGTTATCCTCTGATATCTAGCAGTTTACATAAAGGTAAACATGTTTACAATTTCATCAATAGCACATTATTTTTTGCCTGACTAATTCGGCCTATGAATAAATTGAAGTCTAGTCATCACTAAACAAGTACGGCCTACCAGAAAAGTAATAAAAAATAAAGTATCGAGATCACAGTTAAATTTACTGAATTGATGTCATAAATATGATTTAAAAAACAATGGACGCCAGCGAGAAAAGTCTCAAAGGAATTTGAGAGGCCCATAAATTACTTTAAAAATCATGCACGGCGTAGTTACAATTAATATGGTTATAAAATCCTGCCTGTCTGGTTTTTTTCAGACTTAACTAAAGATTGAATGTATTTGATGTTTTTAATATTTTTGGTAACTAAATAAAAATTTAAAAAAAAGCAAAAACAATTTGGTTTTCACGTGTAATGGCGACATAAACAATGGCATCCTGTTATTCGATAGGCCGCCATAAATTTTATTGTAACCATTGTAAACTAAAAAAAGAAAAACTAGGTCATGGGGTTTAAATTTGCATTGTTATTTAAAAACTTGTTCTGCAAAGTTTTGTAAACAAAAAAAACTATAGAGTGGGGCTGTCATAAATCAATCACGGTGTTCCTGTGCAGCCAATCAATGTTTGTCTTACGAAAGTGAAACATCTGGTTATAACTTAGGCTTCATGAAAATAAATAGAAATGTAGCCTTAAACTCAACAAATTATTTTCAACTTCTCTGGATCTGCAACTTTTCTAGCTTTGTTTCTAAAAATATTAAAGTTCTGAATTAATTTTAGGCTTAAGTTTTTATTTTTTAAATTATTTTTTAGTCCTAAATCTAAAAAAAAACAAAAAAACAACACATTTTTATTCCATGTCAACAACATTACGGAAGGATTCTCGTCAACTCGCTGGTGTCCATTGAAAAAATGTAAACAAAGCGTAGTAGAAGATTTTCAAAAGGGAGTTATGTTGAGGCAGTGGAGCTTAAATTGGTTTACAGTTCGTCAGACCCGTGTATAACCACTTTTATTGTCTAGTTTATCGAAACATTTTGTAAATTCCTGCTAATATTCAATATTATCTTTCTATTTCTATTTACGTAACGGGTATTTTCTATTTCTATATTTATACATCAAGATTTCAAAGATTAAAATCATCGCAGCTATCCCAACACACGCCGCCACACAATAAACCGGAAGTTCAATTCTGTGCAAGGTCACGGCCTGGTTGTCGCTGACCTTGCTCGTGTCACGTGGTATTTTGTTTTTGTGAATGTACGTCATCCTCAGCTTCTCCAGAATCCCGGCTTCTTCCAGATAGAGGAGCGTCGTGTTGAGGGCCTGGCTGTAGAAGACGTTCTGTGGGGTGGCTATACACGATGGTCGGATCTCCTCGAAGCCGCTCTGGACGTACGTCCTCACGTCTGGGTAGAGGTCTGGGGGGAAAAGGTCTATCGCGCTGTGTTGTATCCAGGCATATTTTCCCGTCATAACTTTACTTTGACGTTCGTCTGTGGTGAGGTTAAAAATACCCGGATCCGTTTTATTTTTCTGCATGATTCGATTCCAGACTTCTTTATGGATGGGATCTTTAGAGGACTTCAAGAACGTTTCTAGAGCGTTTCCGTAGAGGTTCATACCGATGGTGAAGTCTTTGTTGTTGAGAAGATCCCGAAAGGTTTTGATGGTCAGTTCCGGTGTCTTGACCGTGAAGGTGGTGACCAGGTAAGCGGAGTAGGCCGAGCTGAGGATGAACCAGAAGATGGCCCAGGATGTCCAGAGGATCAGGCCGGACTGGACATTGTAGATGCTCTCGGTACGAAAGAAGAAGAGGTCAGGAAGTATGGTAAGTGACCTGCAATAAAGGAGAAAATGTTTGTGGTAGAAAACGAAAGTAGAAGAGGACGGGCGACCAGCAATTTAATATAGAAATATAGAGTTATTCATGTGCTACAAATATGAACAACGATCTTTTACCTGAAGTTTAGATTAGCGAACGTCATCGGGTTAGTTGAGTGGAGGCATGACGACATGACGTGGATGATGGCGCCCAGGATTCCAACACCAAGTATGGCACCTGTCAGGTACAGGTAGATGTCAGGCTTGAAGATGTTGATGTAGGTCAGGTCAAGGTGATCTTTCTCTTCTGGAAGTCTAAGGAAATAGGTGTAACTAATGTTACCTTTAAATGTAAAACAAATAGTAACAATTTATACAATGCTCCAGATGAAAGTTTTAGAACAAGTAAAACAATTAAATCTACTTATACTGTTGATCGTATACAAGGAAGAACATGTTTATGTACAAAACAAGTAATCGAAAATACAAAATTTTGACAGAGTGATATGTGATGGCGTAGCCGAGTGGAGAGTATGACATCTACCCTTTCTGTTGCGGGTTTGGAAGCCATGTTGTCATTGCAGATGGTTTAAAAATATCTGTACTCCTTTGCATGCTTCTGAAAGCAAGTGCAGCCTTGAAAGTACTAATAATATGTAACAAATAAAATTAATCAACGGATTGGTCAAGTAATTAGAAGAATTGCCGGAAACAGCGTTCAGCCAAAAATAAAAATGACGATGTATCAGCTCCTAAAGGAGCCCCTACGAAAGGTGTGCGTAGTCGGGTCGGTAAAGCTCAAACCGAAAAGAACAGAGTTCGACTTACGGGTTCGACCGTTGCTGAAGACAGCAACCCGTCTATGAAATAAAAGTCAAACAACTGCTGCTTTGTAGTTTTTTCTCCGATAGACAAAGGAAGCTATTAAAGTAAATTCAGAAAAAAAGCAGACTGAAATCTGTATCTCCAGCCTATATAGCGCATAGTAGTATTTAATTGCAACAAGCCATTAATAACAAGCCATTGCTACAAATCTAAACGGGAAATCATATACCTGTAGGTAATCCTGACTTCATCGAAACTGATGATCACTGAACTAAAATCGATTCGGCTTCTACGGTTCTCATTCCTGCTCATGGGTAACGTGGTCAAGGCAGTTTCTCTCCTGGCCAAACTCCCTGAAGTAACAGAATTCATGAGATTCGGACAGTAGCAAGACAGTGGGATTGGTTCCAAACACATACCTTCCCCTACCCCCTCCTCTCTACGTCACATGACTATAATATAATTTAGCCATAGGGATTTGTAAATAAAAAAATATCCCAATTCTAAGCTTCTTCTACTGCTTAAAACAATGTGTAGGCTTCAAAATCAAAGACCTAAATTTGATAGAGTACTTGCTGATGTGTTTTAGAAACCAACGTTTACAACAACACATATTTGACCTTTGCCCTAACCCCCCCCCCCTTCAGAGTTAATTATAACCTTTTCAATCACCAGATTGTAAACGATATAAAAAAAAATCTAAGACTGACCACTAACTACTCGTATTACATCCACCACTTTCATGCTTTAATGCTATTCTGCATTGTGTTTTTTTTTTTAAATATCTCGAGATACAAAGCGAAGCACATACAAAAAGACATATTTCAACATTATGTTTCCCAGTTCACTCTACCTGCACATATAAAAATACATATTTCGACATTCTGTTTCCCAGTTCACTGTACCTGTTACACCTGTGACCTTTCCATTGTCCAGTACAGAGCCATAGTAACTGCCTTCTTTGACCACGATCAGCCTGTACTCGAACCCCATTCGCTCCGCTAACACGTTCAGTAATGCGATGCTGTAACCGTCATATACCGTTTGGTTGTTGACCGTTTTACTGTTTAAAATGTCGTCGTTCTCCTCTGTTATAGCGACCGGAAGTATCAAATCTGACATTACCGACTTCCTTGTTTTCAAAAACAGGTGAGCGGATGGTCGTAAAGTTATTATTTTGTTGAGATAAAATAACCTGAAAGGCGATTGATTAATCTCAGTCAAATGTAAACTGAGTTTGTTGTTAGTAAAGCACTCACGGTTATGAAAATAGCGCAGTCGGTAACTGGCAACCGTTTGCATCGATTCAGTCCGAGATTTCTGGCCAATCAAAACAGTTCCTTCACCAGAACTTACCAATACAGTTGCGAAATCAATTCTGAAATAATTTAGGTGAATTATTTGATTTAAGAAATCTTTGGACGTACTGACCAATGTCCACTCAGTAGTGTGTAGTACCGAAGTCCATTTGTAGATGGTGTCAGTGGAGACGTGTTCGACAATGTTGATTAGAAACGTCACATCAGTTGCCATGACAACGACTGTTTGAAAATTCCAGTTTTCAGATAACGTCAACAAAGTTTGCGTTACTTCAACAATGGTCGAATTTTCTGGAAACTCACGGTAGGTCATTCTGGTCAGTTTATCAACAGACATGACCGCCTTCTCAAAACTGACCAATGTTGACCAAGGTACCCCCTGTAGCAGAACTAGCACACTGTTCTGAGAGACACCGTCACCCTGATACTGACCATTGGAGTCTTGGTTCTGTCGTAGATACACATGTCCAGCAGCCGTGGTCAGCTCCGACCAAATTGTGTCCGGACTCTCCTCACTCAGAGGGATAGAAATCAGAGCACTTGCGTCACGGATGTTTGTGGACCATCCTATGTGAGCTACAAAGAAAAATATGAACGCACATTTCAATGCATCAGTAACGACACCCATGACTTCGAGAGTCCAGCCTTTTAACATCTTTCCCGAATGAAGAGAAAACGAACACTGTGTTCCGAAAATGTATGTAAAGTTATTAAAAACACAGATCATATTTCGTTATATGGACAATTTATTACATTTGGTTAAAAAACAAA
Source organism: Physella acuta (assembly GCF_028476545.2). Taxonomy (NCBI): domain Eukaryota; kingdom Metazoa; phylum Mollusca; class Gastropoda; family Physidae; genus Physella; species Physella acuta. The sequence continues at coordinate 182,414 of NW_026732225.1, read as the reverse complement.
ACAAAGCATATAGTAAATAAAACACCAGGTATGGAAACTATTTTTGGAACATTTTTAGACCCACATAATTTTGTTCTAATCTTGATTAAATACTCTATCAGGGTTTTACAATTATAAATGCTTTTAGTTAGTTCAACATGCAAATGTCGATTCATTTTGTTTAAGTTAGCAAATAGTTCTGTCTATTTGTCTGCTTTTATGTGATAGAAGCGAAAATAGATTAATGGAAGAATTCAATAATCAGCCATTTTCCCTAATGTCAGTGTGACTTTAGGGAAAAAAAAAATTCTAACATCGTTTAGCAACATGTTCTGTTTTCTGCTTGCTATCTAGGGTGTCTGTGGGTTGAGGGACAGTCGTTACTCCAGGAATGTCCAATAGCACGTATTCTCACATGTGGTAGGCGATTACCTACCAGGTGCTAATGTGTACGTGGGCCATAAGCGACGAATACGAAAGGCCAACTTATTTTGTTTAAATTACCAAGAAAGTTCAAGCATTTGAATGCCTTTGTGAGATTGGAGAGGAAGTAGTAAAAAATTAAAGAATTAAAATTTTTTACTTTCTCGTATAGAGAAAGTCTTGTAATCGTGCAAAAAAAAAAAAAAAAAAAAAAAAAAAAAAAATTGAGAATTTTACAAATCTCGATGTTTCACACCTCACTGATACGAACAACATAATTTTGCAATCTTGTCCGTATGTCTGTGTGTCTGTCTGTGTGTCTGTGTGTAAACACGATAACTTGAGTACCGTTACAGCTAGGTTGCTGAAATTTCATATATAAGTATTATATCAAAATCGTAGATATTGTTCAACTTTTGAGCGATTTCCGATAACCGGAAGTGGTACTTTTTCTACTTTGAATTTTTCAAAAGCCTATAACCTGAGTACTATTTCAGATAGATAAATGAAATTTAACATGTAAGTAAAAAATCTAATTCTCTACCTTCTTCCGTTGACCGGAAGTATTAATTTACGCTATTTCCTATTTCTCAAAAAACGCATGTAAATTTATAAAGTACTAATAATATCCCGCACTTTTACGCACATTTTATTAGGCATTCACTTGGAATGGGACGGAGCGGTAGAGAGCTGGACTGCTAACCCGTTAGTCTCGAGTCCGAATCCGGGTTCAAGTCAGTAGACCGTCCCTGAGTCCACCCAACTCTGATGGGTACCTAACTCCTGTTAGGGAAGGTAAAGGCGGCTGAGCATAGTGCCGACCACACTATCTCTTCATATGCCGAGGTCACAGAAACAAGTGCTCACTTCACTTGCCCCATAGACCGTCAGGTTTGAAAGGGAAACTTTTCACTTGGTGTGCAATTCTTTTTTTACGAGTTTCTATTCTATTATAAAAAGTTTAAGTAATTAAAAATGGATAACAAATATTGTCTAGGTCCTCAGTTGCCATCCCTCGTAATTTTAGATTAGAATATTCGAGAAAGTATAGGGGAGATCACCCCCGGTTTATTTTCATAAGTCTTAAGAGAATAAACCAGTACAGGTTCAACATCAGCTGTTTCAACCATTTGTCCTCAGATCATTTGTCATTTGCTCCATATGCGTGAATTTGTGAAATGGCAATGTTGACAAGCAAATGACTTGTTCTGGCTGTGTTCAGTAGGATGTATCAAGGCTTATGATGCATCCTAATATAAAAAAAAAACATGAGCGCATTTCTCTCTTTTTCTCTTTCTGCAAAATATTTTCGGAGGCTATAAAATCAGTATCTTCAGCGATATATGGAAAACTTAATAATACAGACTTTTGTTGATAATAATATGCTGGGTGTATGACATGCATCAACTAAATTTTAATTAAAGACGAAATATAAAAATAAAGGCAAATTCGAATGTAGAAACACAACTTTAATCATACAACCGGAGAAGTGATTATGGTTGTGACAAGGACGCCCTAGAGAATAAATAAGTAGCACAAACAAATAGAAACATATCATGAACATTTTTTTACTTTCTCGTATATACGAAGTATAGAGAAAGTCTTGTAATCGTGCAAAAAAAAATCGAGATTTTTACAAATCTCGACGTTTTACACCTCACTGATACGGAAAAACATAATTTTGCAATCTTGTCCGTATGTCTGTGTGTCTGTCTGTCTGTCTGTCTGTCCGTGTATAAACACGATAACTTGAGTACCGTTACAGCTAGGTTGATGAAATTTCATATATAAGTATTTTATCAAAATCGTTGATCCGTATCAACTTTTGAGCGATTTCCGATAACCGGAAGTGGTACTTTTCCTACTTTGAATTTTTCAAAAGCCTATAACTTGAGTACTATTTCAGATAGATAAATGAAATTTGACATGTAAGTAAAAGATCTAATTCTCTACCTTCTGTTAAATTTTGAGTAATTTCCGTTGACTGGAAGTAGTACTTTACGCTACTTCCGATTTCTCAAAAAACTAATGTAAATTTTAAAAGTACTAATAATATTGCGCACTATTATGCGCTTTTTTATTTGGCGTTCACTTGGTGTGCAATTAATTTGTCTACGAGATTTTATTCTATTTTTAAAACTTTAAGTATTTAAAATGGATTAAAAATCATGTCTATAGCCCGAGTTCACATCCCCTGTTATTTTATATAAGAATATTCGAGAAAGTTTAGGGGAGATCACTCCCGGTTTATTTTAAACTACAAACTACGGAAAGTACACAACAATAATGGCGTCATTGTTTGGAGGATAAAAAATAGAATTAAAAATCGAATGTCAGAAATGTTACACAACACTAATGACGTCATCTTCAATACGATTCTCTTCCCACACCTTCCAAACTTAGAATATTATGAAGAAATGAGCTATTTCATACAAGTTTGAATAGAATCTATAGATCTACTTATCAAGATGTAGGCTATGAAATTTATAAAATGTCTCACCAAAAATAATAAAAATAAAAATTAGTTTAAAGTGATCTCCACTAAACTTTCTCGAATATTCTTAAATAAAACAACGTTTGATGTCAACTCGGGATATAGACATGATTTTTAATCCATTTTTAATTATTTAAACTTTTAACAATAGAATAAAATCTCGTAGAAAAAAAAAAGAATTGCGCACCAAGTGAACGGCAAACAATATGTGTATAATAGTGAGGAATATTATTAGTACTTTATAAATTCATATGCTTTTTTGAGAAATAGGAAATAACGTATATTAGTACTTCCGGTACTTTCGGTCAACGGAAATTACTCAAAATTTGAAAGAGGGCAGGAGATTAGATCTTTTACTTATCTGTGAAATTTCGTTTATTTATCTGAAACAGTATTCCAACAGTATAATAACAAGCTAAACTATATTACTATAGTGGGCCACTATAGTACTTATAGGATACCTTTACTAATGTTTAGGAAGAGACCAACGCTTTTCTTTATAGTTATTTAAATAGTAGTACATAATTTATTTTCTACTTTTTAGTGCATTAGTAAATACAAGCTTGTTATTAAAACGTTTTTTATGAATTTTTTTTAGTACACGTTTTTATTTACAATAGAGTTTCATGACTAAAAACCATTGCGCGCCTACTGAACGTGATGGCGCAGCTATTGAACGTACCGTGATGGCGCAGCTATTGAACGTGATGACGCGTGTGGTGTGGTTGAATAGACATGCCTACTAATTCGGTCCAAATTTTAATTAATTAATAAAAAATTAATTAGGCATCCAATTAAGTCAAATTTAGTTTCAGATTGCATTGTCTTAATGTCTTGACCCACGTGCCAACTGTGAATCGTATCGGTCAAGTAGAACTGTCCGAATTTTCACTCCTGCGTTTCTTTCTAGACTGACGACTGATGACAGACAGAATGACGAGGAAGTGAGTTAAATAAAAGCTTGTAATAAAAGCTTGTAAATAGTGAGAAAAACAGCACGACAACATACAAAAACATGTACAAGGAAGACAGTAAAATAAAAGCTTTAAGTAAAATCTTCTAATATTATTTAACATCTATAAATTGAAATGTATCGAAGGGTAATCGTTTCTTCCATAGATAGTTTTGATACATTAGGTTAAGTTGTTACATCAACATTCTGTGGAGCTAACGGGTATTTCAAATTTCTATATTTATACATTAGGATTTCAAAGATTAAAATCATCGCAGCTATCCCAACACCAGCCGCCACACAATAAACCGGAAGTTCAATTCTGTGCAAGGTCACGGCCTGGTTGTCGCTGACCTTGCTCGTGTCACGTGGTATTTTGTTTTTGTGAATGTACGTCATCCTCAGCTTCTCCAGAATCCCGGCTTCTTCCAGATAGAGGAGCGTCGTGTTGAGGGCCTGGCTGTAGAAGACGTTCTGTGGGGTGGCTATACACGATGGTCGGATCTCCTCGAAGCCGCTCTGGACGTACGTCCTCACGTCTGGGTAAGTCTCCGGAGGGAAAAAATCAAGTCCGGTGTGCTGTATCCAAGCGTACTTTTCAGTTAATACTTTCTTTATCTGTTGATCGATGGTGAGGTTGAAGATGCTTGGATCAGTTTTATTTTGGTGCAGGAAACGGTTCCAAACTTGTTTATGGATGGGATCTTTCGACGACTTAAGCAGATTTTCTAAGGCATTGCCGTTGATTGTCAAGCCAATGGTGAACTCTTTGTTGTTAAGAAGATCCTGTAAGGTTTTGATGGTCAGTTCCGGAGTCTTGACCGTGAAGGTGGTGACCAGATATGCTGAGTAAGCTGAATTTAGGATGAAGCAGAAGATGGCCCAGGATGTCCAGAGAATCAGGCCGGACTGGACATTGTAGATGCTCTCGGTGCGAAAGAAGAAGAGGTCAGAAAGTGTGGTCAGTGAACTAAAGAGGATAAGATCATGTTGTCAATGAACCGAAATAGTGTTGTTCGTAAGGTTATTGATCTTAACATAATTAAATTCACGGTACGGGTTCAGTGACTTAAGATGTTTGTATAACTCACTATAATAAGTGCGGGCTGTAACCATGACCGCCTTTGTGCGTATGACCAAACTATATTAATTGCATCCTAAGTTAATGTCTATGAGACGGAGTCGTCTAGCAGTAGAAAGCTGGACTGCTAACCCGTAAGTCTCGAGTTCGGATCCGGGTTTAAGTCAGTAGACCGTCCCTGAGTCCACCCAACTCTGATGGGTACCTAACTCACGTTAGCGAAAGTAAAGGCGGCTGGGCATAGTGCTGACCACACTATCTCTTCATATGCCGAGGTCACAGAAAGAAGTGAACTCTATCTCACTTGCCCTATAGACCGTCAGGTTTGAAAAGGGAACTTCACTTTAGTTCATGTCTCTTATACGTTCGTGAGTACACTCAGGTCTGAAAGGCGCCTTACTATACTATACATACATATGCCGAGGTCACTAAAAAGGTGAACTCTATCTGTCACATTGACGGTCAGGCTCGCAAGGGTACTTTACCTACTTCATATAAAATACAGCGCGAATAAAAATTGATTGTGGTATGAGATTAGGGTTTCTAAATATACATCAACTATTGTTCAGATGATTGCGGTCAGTGGTCGTAATCTAATTCTTGTTGAACAATAAAAAAAATATGAACTTGTTTCAGGGGTTAAAAATTTGACGACAAGAATCTCTTACCTGAAGTTTAGGTTAGCAAACGTCATCGGTTCAGGTGAGTGAAGGAATGACGACATGACGTGGATGATGGCGCCCAGGATTCCAACACCAAGTATGGCACCTGTCAGGTACAGGTAGATGTCAGGCTTGAAGATGTTGATGTAGGTCAGGTCAAGGTGATCTTTCTCTTCTGGAAGTCTGAAGATTTAGATTTAGATCGAACTGTATTTAGATAATAGTTATAAATACTAAGTAGTATTCATATGATAATGGACGAAGAGTGTCTTGAAGAAGTCCATAATCAGATAAATAAGAAATATTGTTGATGTTATCGAAGCTTAATGTTAGCAGATATTTTAACAAATGAACATACAGCATTGAACTAAGAAAATAAGCGTGTGTGAGGCTCAAATGTCTTACCAACCTCGATCTAACAAAAAACAAAACAAACAACAAGCAAGTTTCATATCAATGAAGCAAATACATGGTGAGTCATTATATCTATTTAAATGAGTTAGATACAATTTTCATAAATTTTATGGGCCAGCACTTGTATTTTTGCAGCGAACGTACCAACGGCCTGTAGTATGAAACATTTTGGTCGTACTTAAAGCCCTAAACGAGGTTAAAATGTGACTGCGAGTGAAATTTTTTCTTAAATGACCTATCTATCGAAAACAAACTCTTCTCATCCACACCCTCACTTGATATTATGTGAACTTGTTGATGCCTACGGATGCCAGAAAAAACATGTCATATCTGGGAAAAATCGGTAAAGTGATCAAAGCTGACAGGGCGTTTTTCCCTATATAATTATTGTAATTTATGTGAAAAACAGAGGGTATTTTTAAAAAAAGATTTTTGTGTACTTACCCTTTGTACATCTAGCTAATTTTTTGCAAGCCCCCCGATAAATGGCTGGGGCGTATGAAAACAATGTCAGTCAGACTTTAAGCCCTCGACGAGGGCTAAAAGATTAGCTATATTTCAAAATAATTTTTCTCGGCGACCCCTGTGCAGCTCCTTAAAGTCGTAATTTGACCCTGGAGGGTAACAGAAAACTGTCTGTCTGTATGGGAAAATACCGAAGGACTTTTAGATCTGACCAATGCTTTATTATCTTATATCAACAAAGCAAAGATTTTTTTGGAAAAAATTAAGAACGTCAATTGGTCTATGTTTAAGGTAGGTAACTTTCTGAAATAATAATTTTTTCATCGATTTAAACAAGAAAAATAAAAAAAAAATGAAAAAATAAAAAGTAGCATTCGTTTGTGTGAGAATTGCATTGTACATTAACGTATGTATCACAATACAATTGTAGAAATAATCTACGAAAACGAATGTAAAATAATTTTTGAGTTGTTTTTCAGTCTCTGTAGTTCTAACTAACTTGAGAGTAATGCGTTTGCAAATATCTTATTACTCTTTCTTTGAAAGAAATTATTGCTTAAACTTAGGCACTACACAAAGCATCTAATCAACAATTAATTAATCATTGAAATTCTCAAATGTTTTTTTTTAAACCTAGGCGAAACTAGGCAGTATGACTTGTCCTTAAATAAAAATGATGATGGATTGCGATTGGTTTTGAAAAGTGACGATCATCCCAGAAAGTGGGCCGTCACTTGAAATGTCAGGACAAGAAAAAGAGGCAGAAATAATTAAAAAAAAATTACTTAGTGACTTTGTTTCGGCGATGACCAGAGGGGAAAATATGACATCAGCAGGCGATCGTAGAAAGTAAATCACTATTTGAAAATTGGATCTACATCTCCCACACATTACAGTTAAAAATAGAACCTGACTAAATTCTTTTGTTTGGCAGTGAATGATGGTAAGCAACGACCGCCATTATCCGATCACTGGATCATTTCTTGTTTCCGCAAATGATAAAAGGCACGTATTGGTCCACCATCTCCAATGATAGGTTAATATGTGAAATCGACATTGGAGGAGTTTCGAAAATAATCTTAAAATAAAAAGATGGTTCTAGATGGGCTACGTAATAATGGTGAGACCAGATTTTATCATAGGGGAGTAGCTGAACTGGATGCCGTATTTAAAAAAAAAGGAAAACACTGAATGTCAGTGAAGGCGTAGAGGCACACAGCAGAAAAAAAAACCATTGACCAGAGCCCTACTTTCTTTAGGAACCGCGAAGGATGTTGCCGGAGCATAAGTAAATAACTCTCTCTGGCGGGCTCATTGACACTGAAGTTAAAATATGATGATCATTTAATGGAAGGCAAGTTACCTGTATACTATCTTCACCTCCTCAAACATGATGGGCAAGGAACTGAAGTTGATGCGGGTCCTACGATTCTCGTTTCTGCTCATCGGTAGCGTCGTCAGTGCTGTCTCTCTTCTGGCCAGACTTCCTGCAAAAATACAAGTGAGCATTTTAGGCTACGGACACAAAGTTTATTATCCAAATCTCCCCATCCACATCATCAGCAGAATATAAATTGATACATAGTGTCCTTTAAAGATTGATCGTATGGATATAATTCGATTTGGAGTTCCTTTACTAGTCTTAATTCATATAACACTGGTTTGAGTTGGCAGAACTCAGTGACGACCTATATTCACAAGTCCTAATCAACCTAATCAAGATCTGAACTCGAGACCTTCAGGCTAGCAGCCAAATGCTCTTTCATTGGACCACGCCGTTCCATTCATACCAATGTAGCATCGTAGAAATACTTTAAAATCTTTCGGTATTCTACTGCAGGTGAGAAGTTTTTATGTTTTTGTTGTTATTTTTTGTCTGTTTGGTTTTATTAGAGCATCTGCACTATCTGTAAAACTGTAAAATAATGTTCTTTTGGTTAATCACAAATTCATTTAAAGACGTTAATTAATTAATTAATATATCAATTGATAGAAACACCACTTTAACTTAAAGTTCAGAACAATTACTTTATAGTGACGTCACAGGGGTCGGCGTGGTCGAGTCGGTAAAGCTCATGGTAGCTAAACCGAAAAGTCTCGAGTTCGAACCCTCGGGCAGATGAGGCTCGTTAGCTGGGGACAGTCACTCTTCTAGGAGAGACAACTCCAAAATTAAACAACTGCTGCCTTGTAGTGTGTTCTTGGTTGGACAAAGGTTATGGAAGCAAAATCCAAAAAGAAAAGCAGGCTGAAATCGGAGTCAATGGCCTCAATGGCGCATAACCAGTTGACACGTAACGCTTAATTGTGTTGGAGGCGTGGTCGAGTCGGCAAAAAACTCATGGTTGATAAAGTCGAACAAAGTCTCGAGTTCAAACCCACTGGCAGATAAATCTCGATCCCCTTCAACACTAATAATTAAGAACGAAGAAGAAGAAAAAAGAATTGACGTCACTTGATTCATTTACTTATTTTTCATAACAAATAATGAAACATGGCGGCTTCCATGGAAACCCATTCAAAAGTTTATCGCATTATAAAAACACTATAAATAATTGAGTTTCTATACGAAACTATTTTAGTCCTTAATATTGGATATAAATCTTTGTTTTTAGCTTCACAGATCTTCTAATTCGAGAATACAAGGAATTCATCTAGAGCTACGGATAAACTAGACTTAAGCCAGCTGTAGATTACAGATCTAGATCGTAGATTCTAGATCTTGGTCAAAAATGATGTTCTATACTAAACTATTTCAGGCTATAATTATTTGATATAAATTAATGTTTGTTTAGCAATGGAATTGGTTAAATTAGGATGTACTTAAATATTTAACAATGTTTGCGTAATTTAACTTTATAAATATTAAAATTATACGATGCTAAGTAAATTACCCAAATAAATTTGCTCTTTATTGAATGTGTTCAGCTGGCCGAGATGATAGTGTAACAGTTACCATGCGGGTGGTACGGGCTCTAGACATATGATGTCAATGTTAATGTAACATTTTCTTTTTAGATGTGAATGATAAAGTTGCCTATGGCGGGACAGTGGGAATGGGAAGATAAAAGTCGTCAAACAAACGTGACGTCATTTATGGATGACCCCCGAAACTTACGGTTTTTCAAGAATAACAGGTATTTTAGTAGATACTATATATGGCGAATTATGTAACGTTTCTCTACTTTTTTTCCCCTCCTATACGAAGTATACAGGAAGTATTGTACGTGTGCAAAAATATCACAAGTCTTGACGTTTTAAACCTCACTTTTTCGGAAAAAGTTAATTGTTCAACTTTGCCCGTTTGTCTGTGTGTTTGAGTGTGTGTCTGTAAAATTGATAAAAACATGTCTATAGCCCGATCGAACTGGGGTTTCCATCAGAGTTTCTTCCAGGCATCTCTTCGGGAACGTCTACCGCCCCCCCCCCCCCCGAAGAAAGTCTACCGCCCCCCCCCCGACCGAAATAAAATTTATATAGAAAATATATACTTTTAACAGTGACCGCCCCCCCCCCCCGAAGAAAGTCTACCGCCCCTCCCCCCCGAAAATTTCAAGTGCCCCTCCCCCCCCCCGGAGAAAAAAGTCTGGTAGAAACATCGGTTGCCATCACCTTTATTGTTATAAAGGAATGTTCAAACATGTTTCGGGGAGATCACTCCCGCTTTATTTTTCTTTTCTTCTAAATGGTGATCTAGAATTAAGAATTTATTTTTACCACCACAAATAAATTATAATTAAAGTCATCAAACCTGAAACACCAGTGACCTCTCCACTGTCCAGCACATAGCCATACGAGTGGCCGTCATTAACCATGACCAACCGGTACTCGAACCCCATTCGCTCCGCTATTATGTCCAGTAATGCGATGCTGTGGCCACCATACACCGTTTTGTTGTCGACAATTTTACTGTATATAGTATCGTCTTCCTCTTCCGTTATGGCGACCGGAAGTATCAAATCTGACAACACAGATTTCTTTGTCTTCAAAAAGAACTGAGCCGAAGGTCGCAATCTGATTCTCACGTTAAAATAGAATAACTCAAATGGTAATTGATTCGTTTCTGGTACCTGTAGACGGACTGCGTTATTTATAAATCTGTCCCGGTCATGCGCAGACCCAACTTGAACCACCGGTCCTGTTCGAGATTTCTGTCCAACCAATACCTGACCTGATTCAGAATATACCACAACTGTTGCGAAATCGATTCCAAAACATTTTAAATTCTTTATTTGGCTTAAAAATTCTTCGGACGTACTGACCAATGTCCACTCAGTGGTGTGTAGTAATGAAGTCCATTTATAGATGGTGCCTGTGGAGACGAGTTCGATAATATTTGTTAGAAATGTCGCATCTGTTGCCATGACAACCACTGTTTGAAAATTCCAGTTATCATTAAAAGTCAACAATGTCCGGTTAACTTCCGCAATGGTCGAATTTTCTGGAAATTCACGGTAGGTCATTCTGGTCATTTTATCAACAGACATGACGGCCTTCTCAAAACTGACCAATGTTGACCAAGGTACCCCCTGTAGCAGAACTAGCACGCTGTTCTGAGAGCCACCGTCACCCTGATACTGACCATTGGAGTCTTGGTTCTGTTGTAGATACACATGTCCAGCAGCTGTGGTCAGCTCCGACCAAATTGTCTCCGGACTCTCCTCACTCAGTGGGCTAGAAATCCGCGAACATTTCTCACTAACATACACAGGCCACGCAATGGAAAAAATCACAGGAACAAAGATGAACATAATTTTATGCGTATCGTTCGAGATATTCTTAGCGTGTGATGAACTACTGCTTTTAGGTATAAGGTTTCGAAAAATATCCAACATCATTTGAAAATCATGTAAACGTTTTTCCAACATTGTGCAATAGATTTCGCAAAAATAAAATAGTTGGTTGACATTTTAAATAAACGTTTTCTCGATAATAATTTGTTATTCAGTTTTAATGTAATCATAGTGTAAACAGCACATACCACCAGTGAAGATAAAAGCACATCGACGCATTTATCAACGCATTAAGTACTCAAACTGACCAACCATTGAGAAATCAAATACCAAATAAAAATTTTAAAATTCACCGCCAATGGTTTTTGCCGGTTCAATATTTGAATAAAGAAGCACGGTTTGAGCTTTTGGCAGTAAAATTATCCATGTGTAATAGTATGAACAAAGTGGATGAAATATCCACACAAAAAAATAGTTCATGTTTTTTACTTTCTCGTATATACGAAGTATAGAGAAAGTCTTGTAATCGTGCAAAAAAAAAAATCGAGATTTTTGCCAATCTCGACGTTTTACACCTCACTGATACGGAAAAACATAATTTTGCAATCTTGTCCGTATGTCTGTGTGTCTGTCTGTGTGTCTGTCTGTCTGTCCGTGTGTAAACACGATAACTTGAGTACCGTTACATCTAGGTTGATGAAATTTCATATATAAGTATTTTATCAAAATCGTAGAACCGTATCAACTTTTGAGCGATTTCCGATAACCGGAAGTGGTACTTTTTCTACTTTGAATTTTTCAAAAGCCTATAACTTGAGTACTATTTCAGATAGATAAATGACATTTCACATTTAAGAAAAAAGATCTAATTCTCTACCTTTTGTCAAATTTTGAGTAATTTCCGTTTAACGGAAGTACTAATTTACGCTATTTGCGATTTTTCAAAAAACGCATGTAAATTTATAAAGTACTAATAATATTGCGCATTATTATACACATCTTTATTCGGCGTTCGCTTGGTGCGCAATTATTTTTTTATGAGATTCTATTCTATTTTTAAAAGTTTAAGTATTTAAAATGGCTTAAAAATCATAACTATATCCCCAGTTACCATCCCCTGTTGTTTTATATAAGAATATTCGAGAAAGTTTAGGGGAGATCACTACCGGTTTATTTTATAATTTGGTAAGATTATATGAAATTTTTAGTACTCATTTAGTTTCCAATAACATAATACAATTTTACGTCGTTTTTTTCGCTTGCCTTCGTTCAAGAAGTGAATGTAAAACAGGGATGCTTTTCGTGAATGTGTTTGTACTAATTTGCAATATGTATTTTAATAAAAGGATTTTGTGTTATAGAATAACTGTCTTTTTATTTGATCCAGCAATTTGATACATATAATATTTGAAATGAGATATTTGTTGCTTTTACCAATTTTTTCTTCTTTAAATAAAATTGTGTTTATTCATTTTAAAAATTTAACATTATTTTCAACAAAAGTCCGTATCGAGTTCTTCATATATCGCTGAAGATACTGATGATAGCCTTCGAAAATATTTTGCGGACAGAGAGAGCGAGAGAGAGAGAGAAGTGCACACATGAGCTTTTATATATTAGGATTACAAATGTGATGTTGATTCCCTTATGTTTAATCTTTACATATCTGCAAACCAGAAATTTTTTTTCTGTCAGTATTCCTACATTAGGAGTAAGCTATACAGGATTGTTTCATCACATTTGAAACGATATCTGTACATATCTATCATACTTTAAAAAGCGTTTTTCAAAGAAATATGGAAGTACAAAAAAATATCGAGATAAAAATATGTTGTGCTTTAATTTTCATACATTATTTTATTTACGGTATTGTGATTAAAAATGTTACTTTACAGTGGGATATTTAAACATAATGAAATCAACTACTATTTGTCATTATTTTATCTGCGGTAAAGATATTCAGGTACTGTATGTGGACTTCGTATCGGCAGTAGATACTTTTGTTACATCCGGTTCATTTTTCACAGCATGTTTCCTTAGCACTAACGGGTACTTCCGGTTTCTATATTTATACAGCAGGACTTCAAAGATTAAAATCGTCGCAGCTATCCCAACACCCGCCATCACACAATAAACCGGAAGTTCAATTCTATGCAAGGTCACGGCCTGGTTGTCGCTGACCTTGCTCGTGTCACGTGGTATTTTGTTTTTGTGAATGTACGTCATCCTCAGCTTCTCCAGAATCCCGGCTTCTTCCAGATAGAGGAGCGTCGTGTTGAGGGCCTGGCTGTAGAAGACGTTCTGTGGGGTGGCTATACACGATGGTCGGATCTCCTCGAAGCCGCTCTGGACGTACGTCCTCACGTCTGGGTAAGTCTCTTGTGGGAAAAAATCAAGTCCATCGTGCAGTATCCAAGCGTACTTTTCCGTCAATACATTCTTCATCAGCTGTTCTTTTGTTAGGTTAAAGATGCTTGGGTTGGTTTTATTTTGCTGCAGGATGCGATTCCAGACTTGTTTATGGATTGGATCTTTTGAAGACATCAGCAGAGTTTCTAAGGCATTGCCGTTGATTGTCAAGCCAATGGTGAAGTCTTTGTTGTTGAGAAGATCCTGTAGGGTCTTGAGGGTCAGTTCCGGTGTCTTGACCGTGAAAGTGGTGACCAGATATGCTGAGTAAGCTGAATTTAGAATGAAGCAGAAGATGGCCCAAGATGTCCAGAGAATCAGGCCGGACTGGACATTGCGGATGCTCTCGGTGCGGAAGAAGAAGAGGTCAGGAAGAGTGGTCAGTGAACTGAAATAGAGAAGGTTATGTGGTCAGTGACCATAAATAAAGAATGTCATTCATATGGTCATTTAGTCAAAGTGTTACGCGTCATGTTTAAAATTTACTATTAGTCACTTAGTCACTGATGTTATACGCGGATATTATTTAGTAAAATACCTTCATATTTATTTGATACAAATGTTAAAAATGTTAAACTTGAGTGCCTTTTTAAAATCTTACTTGCATGAATTTTTGCGGTTAAAGTTTGTGGTAGCTACACTATTACCTAATATTATTAATGACGTTAAACTGATATTTTCTAACATAAACAAATGAATTTAAAAAAAAATCTCAATCAGTCTTTTGTTGTAATTTCTTGTTGTGCATCGACAGATTGCGTGCACCGATGATCCTCAGAAATATCCCGGTGGTAGCATATCCATAGCAGGTTCGGCTAGGTCTGTAAGGAAAGTGGTCGGAAAAATGGGACATCACTCTCCCCAAGGTTTTGGTATTTTGCTAAAGACCACAACCTATCCGTCTAAGAAAAGACCGTCACAGAAACCGAAGAAGAAGCAAAACCAGTAACGCAATCAGAGGCGAAAGCATAGCTCAACATTGAAGATTAATGAACTGTGCAAGAAAAGCCATCAGTAAGCTTAGGAACATTCACATGGAATATGTACCATATTGGAAGAAGTCGAAAGAATAGGGAAAAAATTGGAGCAGCTAAAAAGAATGACAATAGACCGTAGAGAAAGGAAAATTTTGATAGATGCCCAGCAATGAACGAAAATAAAAAAATGATGATTTACTAGTGTCTACTTTTAAGCTTTGTTAATGTTAAGAACCAGTTACCTCAGGTTAAGGTTAGTGAACGTAATAGGTTCAGGTGAGTGAAGAAATAACGACATGACATGGATGATGGCGCCCAGGATTCCAACACCAAGTATGGCACCTGTCAGGTACAGGTAGATGTCAGGCTTGAAGATGTTGATGTAGGTCAGGTCAAGGTGATCTTTCTCTTCTGGAAGTCTGAAATATATTAAGTAACAGATTTAGTTAATCTAAATACTACAAAAACTCAAGTTTGTTTACATGTTTGAATATTTATTTATTTATTTTTTTGTTTGTCTGATTGGCTACTGGACAGAATCTGCCACATGTGTAGAGCTGTAAAATAGTAAATAGGTAGAGAACAATTTTTGTTTTCAGACAGACTGTTAATCACAAATTTATTTAAAAACGTTAATTAATTTATTGATTTATTCATAGGTAGATTTAACACATTAATTATAAAAGTTTCAAACAGTGGCTTTACTTTGACTGAAGAGTGACGCCACATGATTTGTTTACTTTAAACATAAACAATGGCGGCTTCTATCGAAGAAGATTGTGTTCCCATTCCAATGTTTAACGCGTTCTAAAGCTAATTTTCTGTCGGCTATAACTTTAACAATACGCCCGTTTACTGTAATTTTTACGTTCCAACACTTATATCAATTTTCAACTGTCTTTTTCATTTAGTTTTACAATACATTTCTCTAGATCTACAGATCAGCTGTCGAAGGATGAAAAAGTTATGAATCTAGAATCTAGATTCATAACTTTTTCTTAAATTTAAAATAGGTGGTGCCCGCCACCCAAGTTGCATAAGGAGACTCATAGTATTAAACTAGACTACCCGTCATCCGTTGGATAACTGTGGGTTTCGGGGTTCATCCATAAAAAACATCACGTCTGTCACTTATCGTCACAAAAAACCAGACCCCACATTCAAAAAGATGATTTTTATCTTTTCTTTTAAAAACACCGAAAACACCGATTTCGGACTATCCCTTCATATACTGACGTCACAGGTGACCTACTCAACTCTACTTCACCTGCCCAGTGTCCCGCCAAGTCTCAGACAACATGTTTTTATCGTTTAAAAAAACTATTCCAGCCGGGCATGTCTCTGACCACACTATCCCTTCGTATGCTTAGGACAAAGAAACAGATGAACTCTACTTCACCTGCCCTGTATCCCGCCAAGTTCAGATAGGCAACTTTATCACTCACATCTAAAAAAATAAAATAAAAATTGAAAAAAAATTATCATTGACGTATTGGTCTAGAACCTGAGTCACCCGCATGCAAGCCGATTACACTAACAACTTAGCTATTTAACTCGTGACGTCACAATGGTTTTTTATACTATAGTTTAATACTTTGAGTCTCCTTATGCAACTTGATTTACGCGCATAGATCTAGATCTAAGTCTAGTAGTAGTAACTTTCAAATTAAATTTTATCTTAAATTAGCCAAAACACAGATTTATATAAAATAATGAAGGTTTGAAATTATCTAGATCTAGATAGAATTATCTAGATCTAGATTCTACGACTCGCGTATGAATCTTAAGTTACGCAAATATGGGTGACCCCCGAAACCCACAGTTATCCAAGGGATGACGGGTAAGTCTAGTATGTATTAAAAGTAAGAAGGCACACTAAAATGTTATTAAAAACCTAACTTTGAAGTAATGCTGATTTAGCAGGAACAAGATTAAAATAGATATAGAAAATGGACAGTCAGCCTTCAGCTAACAAAAACGCTTTGGAATCTTCTTTGACCTCTGAACCTGGACCTCATTTTTAATTTCATAAGGAACACAAAATAAATTACATAATTTTTTACTGCACGAGATCCACAAACATTTTGACGTAGCTGATCCAAAATTGTATCAAGAAACATCTAAGATAGCGAATAAAACAACTTTATGCCGAAGAACGGATCCTTAATAGAAAATCGCCATTGGTTTCCTTAGTAAACCACCTACCTGCACAGATTCTGCAATCTTTATGTTAAATAACTGGAGGAATATAGAGGAACATTAGGAGACTTTCTTTACTAGAAGACTGTCAAAAGAAAGGTAGATGCCCGATTTGGGTATATGTGAGAAACTAGATCATTATAATTAACGAGAAAAATGGCCCGTTGAGGAAGGGTACAACGGGCGCTAGGCTGATAGTGCTGTCTCTTTTCTCTAAACTAAAACCAACCCGACCCCCCACACACCACCCCCCCTCCCCCCCCCACCCCCACACACCACCCCCCCCCCACACACACACCCCCACCCCCCACCACACACCCCCCACCCCCACCCCTCACCCCCACACACCACCCCCTCCACACACCGCCCCCCCACCCCCCCCCAAAAAACATGTCTACCGTCCCATTCAACGAAATATAATTATATACTTTTTCCAGTGTCCGCCCCCTCCCCGAAAATTCTACCCCCGCCCCCGAAAATTTCAAGTACCCCCACCCCTCTCCGGGGAGGAAAAAGTCTGAAAGAAACACTGAAACCAACCCACCCCCCACACACCACCCCCCCTCCCCCCCACCCCCACACACCACCCCCCCCCCCCCACACACACACCTCACCCCCCACCACACACCCCCACCCCACCCCTCACCCCCACACACCACCCCCTCCACACACCGCCCCCCCACCCCCCACCCACCCCCCAAAAAACATGTCTACCGTCCCATTCAACGAAATATAATTATATACTTTTTCCAGTGTCCGCCCCCTCCCCGAAAATTCTACCCCCGCCCCCGAAAATTTCAAGTACCCCCACCCCTCTCCGGGGAGGAAAAAGTCTGAAAGAAACACTGAAACCGACCCACCCCCCCTCCCCCCCCCCACCCCCACACCCCCCCCCCCCCCAAAAAAAAACATGTATACCGTCCCATTGCAAGAAAACCACTTTTTAGATTAGACACATTAATTAGGCGGTAATTTTATTATAGAGTATCGATGAGGAAATTTCTTTTGAGTTGGGGAGGGGGGGGGGGGGCTCAGACGTTCTTACGCGGAGGGTGGGGCTTCGCCCCTACCCGAAGAATTGTATGCAAGAAACTCTTCACGCAAACCATTTAGATTAGACAAAATTTCCTTTTTATTCAATGTTTACGCGATAATCAATGACGTCATTATATTACTGTGTGCACTTTCCGCCTTGAGATTATTTTCAACTCTATGCTAAATGTGTCGACGTCATATTTCGTTTTTCGAAATACTATGCATGTTTTTAATTTCCTTGTGTTTTCTCTAGAGCGTTCTTGTCAGACAGAGCGTTCTTGTCAGACAGAGCGTTCTTGTCAGACAGACAGCGAAACTATCTATAACGAGAAAAATGGCCCGTTGAGGAAGGATACACCGGGCGCTAGGTTGATGGTGCTGTCTCTTTTCTCTAAACTAAAACCAACCCACCCCCACCCCCCAACACCCCCCACCCCCCAAAAAACATGTCTACCGTCCCATTCCTTAATTTCAACGAAATATAATTATATACTTTTTCCAGTGTCCGCCCCCTCCCCGAAAATTCTACCCCCGCCCCCGAAAATTTCAAGTACCCCCCACCCCTCTCCGGGGAGGAAAAAGTCTAAACTAAAACCACCCCACCCCCCCCCCCACACACACCACCCCCCACCCCCCACACACCACCCCCCACCCCCCCCCCCCACACACACACCACCCCCCCCCCCCAAAAAAAAAAACATGTCTACCGTCCCATTCAACGAAATATAATTATATACTTTTTCCAGTGTCCGCCCCCTCCCAGAAAATTCTACCCCCGCCCCCGAAAATTTCAAGTACCCCCACCCCTCTCCGGGGAGGAAAAAGTCTGAAAGAAACACTGAAACCAACCCCCCCCCCCACCCCCCCCACCCCCCACCACCCCCCCCCCCCGCCCCTCCACCCCCCCCACACACACACCACCCCCCCCCCCCCACCCCTCCACCCCCCCCCCCCCCCCAAAAAAAAAAAACAACATGTCTACCGTCCCATTGCAAGAAAACCACTTTTAAGATTAGACACATTAATTAGGCGGTAATTTTATTATAGAGTATCGATGAGGAAATTTCTTTTGAGTTGGGGAGGGGGGGGGGGGCTCAGACGTTCTTACGCGGGGGTGGGGCTTCGCCCCTACCCGAAGAGTTGTATGAAAGAAACTCTTCACGCAAACCACTTAGATTAGACCAAATTGCCTTTGTATTGAATATCGATAATCAATGACGTCATATCAATGTGTGCACTATCCGGCTTGAGATTATTTTCTACTCTGTGCGCTAAATGTGTCGACGTCATACTTCGTTTTTCGAATTACTATGCATGTTTTTATTTTCCTTGTGTTTTCTCTAGAGCGTTCTTGTCAGACAGATAGATAGATAGATAGATAGATAGATAGATAGATAGACAGACAGCGAAACTATTATTATAGATAATAGATAATCTTTTTTCTACTGACTCGAGAATTAAAGGTGAAATATGATAAAAACTTGAATATTAGAGGCTGACTATTTGGAGGTTGGTCATTTACCTGTATACTATTTTGACTTCCCTATACTGGATGACAATTTACCTGTATACTATCTTGACTTCCTCATACTTGATGACAATTTACCTGTATACTATTTTGACTTCTCTATACTGGATGACAATTTACCTATAAGTAATCTTGACTTCCTCATATAGATGATATTTACCTGTATACTATCTTGACGTCCTCAAACATGATGGGCATGGAACTGAAATTGATGCGGGTCCTACGGTTTTCGTTCCTGCTCATTGGTAGCGTAGTCAGTGCTGTTTCTCTTCTGGCAAGACTTCCTTTAGAGAATAGAAATAACCGATGTTATTCTGCTCTATAGAAATTTCTTTTAGGTAAGTTTGAAAGTTTTCTACCCCAAGCATTTTCCGAATAAACAATGGAAAAATTTTAAATGTACCCTAGATAATCAATAACAAAAATGATACTTTCAAAATTAGTTAACATTCGTAACACATCAACTCCAACCATTTGATTTTCAAAGTTTCTTAGTAAGCGTGATTTGATTAATCTCATACGTATTTAGTTATTTGCAGTTTTATAAATATTATAGTAAAAACCTATCGTTGATAGTTTTTTTTCTTCTATTCAAATTCCGACAAATGGGTTGTTTTAAAAATGATCTGTACAACCGATCGGTATAAATTTTTTAATCTCCGAAAAATTATTACGAATGATTGAAATGGTCAAAGACTATAGGATTTCAGCTTATACCGAATTAGTATTATGTTCTTGTATTAACATCGCTTTTTATCCCCCCCCCTTCAAAAAAAGGAAAAAAGAAAGAAAATAACAACCGACACACGTATTATAAATAAAAAGAACGCAAGAGATTGCTAGACTTTTCAGCAACTAAATGCAACCTCTCTTTACATACATTTGCCGAGGTCATAGAAAGTGGTTAACGTTATTTCATCTGTCCTAACATTCATATTGGTTTATAAAGACTAATATTTTAGCAGCAATATTGCAATATGGTGAAAAAGCTTTGTTATATTGTCTAGATTTCACTAAAGCATGAGGCAATGCTTCTGAATATATATTTTTTTAAGTTTTATTTTGTTCCAAAACAAATATGTAGCTCAGTATAAACTCATAAATCACAAATTTCACTACATATAATTAATGTTTTTTTTTCACAGTACCTGTAACACCAGTAGCCTGTCCATTGTCCAGTACAGAGCCATAAGAGTAGCCATCGTTGACCATGACTAACCGGTACTCGAACCCCATTTGCTCCGCTAGCGTGGTCAGCAAGGCCATCGTGTAGCCGCTATAGACCGTTATGTTGTTGATAGTTTGTCTGTGCAAAACCTCGTCATTCTCTTCCGTAATAGCGACCGGAAGTGTCATGTCTGACAACACGGACTTCCTTGTTTTTAAAAACAAGTGGGCGGATTGCCGCAAACAGACACGGTTGTTTATAAATAGGTCCCCGTCATGCGCAGACCCTCTATGAATTTTGGTAACAATTTGCATTGGCGTAGTTCGAGATTTTTGGCCTATCAAAAATTGTCTTGAATCCGAAAATATCAAAACTGTAGCGAAATCGATTCCACAATAATTTAGGCTGGTCATTTGATTTAGAAAATCTGTGGACGTACTGACCAATGTCCACTCAGTTGTGTGTAGTAAGGAAGTCCATTTGTAGATGGCGTCTGTGGAGACAAGTTCTACAATATTGGTTAGAAACAACACATCGGTTGCCATGACAACGACTGTTTGAAAATCCCAGTTATCAGATAAAGTCAACAATGTTCGGTTAACTTCAGCTATGGTCGAATTTTCTGGAAACTCACGGTAGGTCATTCTGGTCAGTTTATTAACAGACATGACCGCCTTCTCAAAACTGACCAATGTCGACCAAGGTACCCCCTGTAGAAGAACTAGCACGCTGTTCTGAGAGACACCGTCACCCTGATACTGACCATTGGAGTCTTGGCTCTGTCGTAGATACACATGTCCAGCAGCTGTGGTCAGCTCCGACCAAATTGTCTCCGGACTCTCCTCACTCGGTAGGCTAGAAATCAGCGTCCTGGCATCATAAAAATTTACAGACCGGACAAAGGCAAATATCACAGCAACAAAGATGAACACATGTTGATGAACGTTATAGTGGTAATTCATATCTTGTTTCAACTATAGCTCTAAGATAGTTAAGAACATGAACCTAAAACACCTGCAATTAAATTGAATCTTCGGGTAGTTTTTATTTTGTATTAGCACCGAAACATTAGAAACTATATAATACTCAAGTAATAAAATCGCAACAGATACGTTTTCTGCTTCATAAATTAATTTTAAATCTGGTTATGGTGAATGCAACCCATTACGTATTCCAAACAGACGCATAAAAGACTAAATTTAGCACAATTCAAACAAATACCGACATGTTTTATTTGCGATCAACATTAAATACTCAAACAGGCTAATCATTACAGTATCAAACTCACAAAAACATTATATTTTGTTTTTAAATTTAAAAAGATTATTACAAAACCCATTACAAATGCTTTTAGCTAGATCAACATTCAAACATCATTCCATTAACTTATCTTTATAGTCTGAGAAATTAAAGTGTATTTGTGTAATGGGAGGTGATGTAGTGCTATTGAAGAATTACATCATTTATGATTAGCAGATAATCACATTACTATTTATCGGTTACCAAACAGAAGCGCAACAAAAAAAGCGCAAAAAACGCGCAACGGAAAAAAGCGCAAACAGAAAAAAGCGCAAACAGAAAATTGCGCACACAGAAAAATGCGCACATAGAAAAGTGCGCTTTTTTCCCGTTGCGTTTCTTTCAGGTCACCCTATTTATCATCAGTCTGGAACCAAAACCATACAGAATTGTAATCTATTTTGTAGGTTTTCATTTACAAGTCGACTAGTTCTCAAGCTTGTTTGACATTTGAAAATCAGGTTTAGTAGGTGACCGGAAAGATGTGCAACGGAAAACTGCGCAACAGAAAACTGCGCACAAAAAATAGTGCGCAAGGAGATTTTTGTTTTCTTAAATTGAACATTTTTAGACAATGAAGAATGAACACATGAAAATTGTAGCAAAATAACCTTTTCTTCGAAATTAATGTGTATTTGCATAATTAGTTTGTAAAAGCGCAGTTTGTTTTCTGCGCTTTTTTTCCGTTGTGCATATTTTCCGATGGCGCATTTTTCTGAGAACCGGTTTATTATTGCATAATGGCCATTCAGCTACATCTAATGCGAAAAAGCCATGTATTAATTTATATGTCGGAACCGCTTGTGTTATTATGTTTATGTTGGACTATGTCTCTTCGCAGGGGGGAGGGGGCTGTTTACCCCCGAAGTACGTCGACAAAACGAATTAACAAATATATTATTTACGCTGAAAGACATACGATATACTTTTATCAGTGACACCCCCTCCAACCACCGCGGAAATATAAGTGTTTTCCCACGAAATATCTATGCGTTGTGAGCTCTAGATTAAAGTTTCAGATAATTGGTAAAATTCATTCGATAATTCAAAATAAGTCATACTATGTAACGTTATGAGTAAACACATTGGAGCATTGAATACATAGATTGTTATATTATTTTTATCAGGTGTCAGTACATTTTTTATTAGGCCGAATCTAGTAATACAGTTTTTACTTAATATTATTTTTTCACAACCACCAAGATCTTAAGGTTACGTTTTTTGTTGACTTAATGCTGTACGATTTTTAACAAGTCGTAGTTCCTAAAATGTTTATTTAGACGTTGGTGAGAGTGTATAGTGCGGTCACTGAAGTCATATTTACATTACACAAATGTGTATAAGTTAGGAAGTTTAGGAGTATTTATTATAAAGTTGATAACTAGGTTGTTTTAGAGAATTGATTTCAATGTTGATAAGTAAAAAAGGTTTGTAGCATTATTAAAATATTTATTTAAATAGTAGTGTATTACTAAATATTTAAAGAAACTCATTTATTTTCTACTTTTTAGTGCATGATTACATAAAAGCTTGTTATTAAAAAGTTTTTTATGAATTTTTTTCAGTACTTTAAATTTTTTAAATTTACAATAGAGTTGCATGACTAAAAACCATTGCGCACCTAATGAACGCGCTGACGCGTGTATAATAGTGCGGAATAGTTTGATGAGACAGCCTACTAATTTGGACACAATTGTAATTAATTAATAAAAAATAAATCAGGCAACCAATTAAGTCAAATTTAAAGTCATGTAACATTGTCTTTATGTCTTGACCCACGTGCCAGCTTTGAACCGAATCTATCAGTTAGAAGTGCCCAAAATTTCGCTCGGGCGTTTCGATCTTGACAGTCAGACAGAGGATGTGAGTTAAATAAAAGCTCGTAGTGATACAATTTCAAAAATACATTGCAGGAAAATAAAGAAATAATGAAACATGAGACAATCTATAGAAGAAGAAACAAATGTAAGGCTTTGATATCCATAAAATAAAATAATAACCGTAGTTTAACTTGTTTAAATATATTTATTTGTTTGTGAAGTTAAATGGATTTACCATAAAAGCAGGTGGACCAACATTTAGCTGTGTCTTTTATCTTAGGTTTTGGAGAATGTATTTTAATTAATTAGTAGTTGGGTATCCATGCGTTTGTTTATTTTCTACAGTTAGTTTCTGCGGGGTTTATGGGCATTTCCGCTTCCGATATTGAAACAGTATGACCTCAAAAATTAAAATCAATGCAGCAAAGCCAATACCCGCCATCACACAATAAACCGGAAGTTCAATCCTATGCAAGGTCACGGCTTGGTTGTCGCTGACCTTGCTCGTGACACGTGGTGTTTTGTTTTTGTGAATGTACGTCATCCTCAGCTTCTCCAGAATCCCGGCTTCTTCCAGATAGAGGAGCGTCGTGTTGAGGGCCTGGCTGTAGAAGACGTTCTGTGGAGTGGCTATACACGATGGTCGGATCTCCTCGAAGCCGCTCTGGACGTACGTCCTCACGTCTGGGTACGTCTCATGGGGAAAGATTACTAGTGCAGTATGGTGTATCCAAGCGTATTTTTCAGTCAATAATTTCTTTTTGTGGTCATCTATGCTCATGTTGAGGAATCTTGGGTTCGTTTTCGTTTGCTGCAGAATGCGTTTCCAGATCTGCTTGTGAATGGGATCTTGTGAAGACATTAGGAAAGTTTGAAGAGCGTTGCCGTGTTGGTTTATCCCGATGGTGAATTCTTTCTGGTTGAGAAGATCCTGTAAGGTCTTGATGGTCAGTTCCGGTGTCTTGACCGTGAAGGTGGTGACCAGATTAGCAGAGTAAGCTGCATTTAGGATGAAACAGAAGATGGCCCAGGATGTCCAGATAATCAGGCCGGACTGGACATTGCGGATGCTCTCGGTGCGAAAGAAGAAGAGGTCAGTAAGTGTGGTCAGTGAACTAAGAATAGAAAAATCAAGAAGAAATTTTTTTTTATTCGTTAAAGAATAAAAAACACTAATCGGCTTGTAAAAATACTTAATGCGTTATGTAAGCATTATAAAATAAAACAAAACAATCTTTTACCTGAAGTTTAAGTTATCGAACGTCATCGGTTCGGGTGATTGAAGGCATGACGATATGAGGTGGATGATGGCGCCCAGGATTCCAACACCAAGTATTGCACCTGTCAGGTACAGGTAGATGTCAGGCTTGAAGATGTTGATGTAGGTCAGGTCAAGGTGATCTTTCTCTTCTGGAAGTCTGAAAAGAAATAGATGGAGCTCTTTGTAATAAATTACTACAACTATTATGTAATTTACAAAACAAAAAATACTTTATGAATCGGAATTATGAGAATTGCTTTCAAAAGTTTATCGACAGATTTATTAGAAAAATTATTTTTCAAATCTGCCAGACAAATATCACTACCGACGAAGAGCATTGACATCAAACAAAACCACGTCGCTCCATTTACCTGTATGTAATCTGGACGTCCTCAAACATGATAGGCAAGGAACTGAAATTGATGCGGGTCCTACGGTTTTCGTTCCTGCTCATCGGTAGCGTAGTCAGTGCTGTCTCTCTTCTGGCCAGACTCCCTATTGGAAAAAGAAATGGTCCGGCAGTAAAGAAATATATTACTTTTAAAACAAAAATCTTGTTGTTTTCAACACCCCCCAAACAGCAGCGGAGAAAAGCAATACATAACTGTCTAATTTCATAAAAGCAATGATCAGCGTGGTCGAGTGGCTGAGCGTATGATTGCTAACTCCAAAAGCCCAGAGACCGAACCCTCGGTCTTATTAGGCTCGTTAGTTGGGAACTGCTACCTATCAAATAGAGAAGACAACTACTTTCCTCCAGATTGTTTTTGGTAGACAAAGTCTATTAAAGCAAATCAAAAAAAAAAAAAAAAAAAATTTAAAATATTAAAAAAATTAATCTTTTAACCGGCTGGAATAGAGGGCTGCTGGAGCATTTCATAATGACAAGTTGTAGCGTGTAAAGAGTAATCCCGTCAATACGACAATTAAGAACAAGGTCCAAACATTAAACCGCTTTTAATTGCACTTTTACAAACGTACCAACTGGTTTTAGTATTTGATAGTGTTACTATTGTTTAAATAATGGTGTATTAGAATTCATGGATATATAAATGTATTTGAGATATTCGATTTTATTTTGTTAAATAACTATTTTCTAGAACTAAACAATTTTGTATGCTTATGAAATAAATTAAAAAAAAAACAGAGAAAAAATATTACTTTAACTAAATGGGGTAATGAATTATGTTAGATGTTGATTATCCCAAAAAAAAAAACGAATGGACTTTTTTTTCGACGTGGAGGTGGGTATGTGGTCATTGAAGACACAAATCATGTGTGCTATAATGCGGTGTAGATGTTTAAAAGTTGACTCTGCATTTCTGCACATAGCTTCTTTTTTTTTAAATACATTCCTACCGTAATAAGCGAATATTCAGCATCAAAAGTACACATTTTTCTCAGCTGTCAAAAAATTTCCTATTGTAAATAATTTCTACCTGTAACGCCAGTGACCTCTCCATTGTCCAGCACCGAGCCATAATTGTTGCCATCTTTGATCAAGACTAGACGGTACTCGAACCCCAGACTCTTAGCTAACGTGTCCACCAACGCTATGCTGTAGCCGCTGTATATAGTTTTATTGTTTACGACTCGACTGCTTATAATGTCGTCATTATCATCCGTAATGGCGACTGGAAGTGTCATATCTGCCAGCAAAGATGTCCTCGTTTTCAAATACAGGTGCGCCGTTTGACGTAAACAGGTGACCGTGTTGAAATACAGCACATTAAATGTTAATTCACTTACTTCAGGTAATTGAAAACTGACTTTGCCTCCAGTGTAAAGGTCACGGTCATGCGTAGATTCCAGCTGACCAGTGGCAACCCTATGCATCGGTGCAGTCCGAGATTTCTGACCAATCGAGAACGTTCCTGAGTTTGTAGTTACAAGCACTGTAGCGAAATCGATTGCACAATAAATCATGCTGGTCATTTGGCGTAAAAACTCTTCGGACGTACTGACCAATGTCCACTCAGTAGTGTGTAGTAACGAAGTCCATTTGTAGATGGTGTCAGTGGAGACGTGTTCGACAATTATTGTTAGAAATGACACATTGGTTGCCATGACAACCACTGTATGAAAATCCCAGTTATCAGAAAAAGTCAACAAAATTCGGTTA
The DNA here is from genome assembly GCF_028476545.2 of Physella acuta. Classification (NCBI taxonomy): domain Eukaryota; kingdom Metazoa; phylum Mollusca; class Gastropoda; family Physidae; genus Physella; species Physella acuta. Next base: position 155,393 of record NW_026732225.1, on the reverse strand, counting down.
ATTTCAGCAATGGTCGAATTTTCTGGAAACTCGCGGTAGGTAATTCTTGTCAGTTTATCAACAGACACGACCGCCTTCTCAAAACTGACCAATGTCGACCAAGGTACCCCCTGTAGAAGAACTAGCACGCTGTTCTGAGAGACACCGTCACCCTGATACTGACCATTGGAGTCTTGGCTCTGTCGTAGATACACATGTCCAGCAGCTGTGGTCAGCTCCGACCAAATTGTGTCCGGACTCTTCTCACTCAGTGGGCTAGAAATGAGCGTCACTGCCTTATTTGTGGACTGCGCAATGGAGACAATCTCAGGAAAAACTGTAAAAACACTGAATTTGGTGGCGATATTCATGGCGTATTAGTAAAAATTAAAAAAAAAGATGTCGAAAACAAGGCAACACTTTCCAAAAAAATACGAAAATTTATATAAATCTTTCTATGTTTTCCACTTCATATTAACACTTTTTATAAACTTTATAATCATCGAATTTGAAATGAGCTATTTTTATATCATGGCATTGTCTGGAAAAGTCTGGTTATGATGTATTCAACACTGTTCACACCAAATAAAACTATGATAACGCAATGTGTAACATCAAACAATGGCCTGACTGTTTTGTTATTCCATATTAAATACAGGCTTATCGCTACAGTATCAGATACAATATCCATTTTAAATCCATTAAAAATGCTTTTAGCTAGTTCAATATTCGAATAAGGTCGAATAGTTTAAGTAAGCGGCAAAGTCTGAGTATCGATATGGTGTGTATGGCGATATTTTAGGGTTCTTACAGTACTAAACGCGCAATGATTTGTTTATTGTGTGATCATATTTTATGATATTTTTTATTTGCCAGATACTAATTAAACTGAGAAGGACTGTGAACAATATATCATATACTTGCTCGTCTATACACACATGATTCTAATATAATTAAAAAAATAAACAAAAAAGTCACCGTCTTCTTTAAAACAGCAGTACCTTACACTAACTTAATAAATGTTTGACCAATGGACATAATCTTTCATTGTTATGTGCAGCATGAAATCGTTTTAGTCATGATCTCCATTAATCGACGTTACATCTTAATGTTTTGTTTTCCTCTCCTTCTATCCCCATACTATTTTTCGTCATAGCGCTTGGCAGAGTTTCTTTCAGGCATCTCTTCGGCGGGGCTCCGCCTCCCCCCACCCCCCCTCCCCCCCCCCCCCCCCGTAGAAAAAAGTCTGGAAGAAAAACTGGCGCTTGATGATGCCTGCTACGCCTGAGAGACCAAAAGGACCGCATTTGAGCGCCGATTTGGATATGTATTAATCGGCCCATCAGTAGGTACCCAATTACTTTACAAGTTCTAATATGTGTTTCGTTAAACAATTTTCTCGGTGATGTTGGATGGGGGGGGAGGGGGGCACTTGAAACTTTCGATGAAGGCGCATCATATGGGGGGGGGGGGGCTGGTAAAAGTATATTGTCTATATAAATTTTTTCCTAACTTTATTCGGAAAGGGGGGGGGGCGAAGAGTTGACTGAAAAATTATCTGCTAATAATACTTTACGTACAATTATTAAAGAAACGTTGACCTTATTTATTCGTTAACAATCATGCATCCCATCCACTCACACAAATATTCAGGCTAGACACCGACAAAACACAAGCGTTGTGTCGGCGCTTGAATATCGAGCTAGCTAAAAGCATTTGTAATGGATTTTGTAAATGTACTTGGTCTTTGATGTTGCAATAATCATCAGGTTTAAGTATTTGTTGACAAATATTTTTTTTCTGTCGATAGATAATGGATTCTTAATTGGGTGGCGGTATTTTTTATCTTGTGTGTGAAGTTTAAAACAACTTGATTCAATTTTTAAAATATGGGGCAAGTATAGGATTATATTACTAACTTATGTAACTTCAGTTCTCTTGCAGATCATTATAAATGTGTATGCGAGGATGCAATTTGTTAAAATCAAATGTTCCGAGAGGTTCTAATTTTTTCTGCTGTTTTCGGAAATTTTTCCGAAACATGTAGCCTTGTGGCAACCACTTAACTATTTTTTTCTGAACGTTTTTCGATACGTTTAAAAAATGTTCATCTTTATTTCTGTGATTTCTTGCATAGCCTGGTCCTTGACTATCCATGACGCAAGTGCTCTGATTTCTAGCCCACTGAGTGAGAAGAGTCCGGACACAATTTGGTCGGAGCTGACCACAGCTGCTGGACATGTGTATCTACGACAGAACCAAGACTCCAATGGTCAGTATCAGGGGGACGGTGTCTCGCAGAACAGCGTGCTAGTTCTGCTACAGGGTGTACCTTGGTCAACATTGGTCAGTTTTGAGAAGGCGGTCATGTCTGTTGATAAACTGACCAGAATGACCTACCGTGAGTTTCCGGAAAATTCGAGTATTGCTGAAATTAACCGAACAATTTTGACTCTATCTGATAACTGGGATTTTCAAACAGTGGTTGTCATGGCAACCGAAGTTTCTTTTCTGACTAACATTGTAGACATACTTTCTACAGACGCCATCTACAAATGGACTTCCTTGCTACACACAACTGACTGGACATTTGTCAGTAGGTCCGAGGATTTTTTAAACCAGATGAAAAACATGACGAATTTTGAAATTGATTTTGCAACCATTCTGGTCTATTCTGAATCAGGACAGTTTTTAATTGGCCAGAAATCACGGACTGAGCCCCTGCAGACGATCGCGATGGGTCAACAAGGATTTGCGAAAAGCAATGACCTTTTCACGAAAAACAACAACAATTTGCATTTAGCCGAAATTAATCAATTTATATTTAAATTAACGTACTTCAGCAATCATACCAGTTTGCGTCCAATGGCGTACCTGTATTTATTAATAAAGAAGTCTGTGTTGTCAGGTATGACACTTCCGGTGGCCATTACGGATGAAAATGACGAACTTATGAACAACAAAATTGTCAACAACAAAACGGTGTATGACGGTTACAGCATCGCATTGCTCGACACGATAGCTGAGCGTTTGGGGTTCGAGTACCGTCTGGTCATCGTTAACGATGGCAACTACTATGGCTCTGTGCTGGACAATGGGCAGGTCACGGGAGTTACAGGTAGAAATTATTTGAAAAAATAAAATATTTGATAGTTAGGTCTTTCAAGTTTATTATGTTAAGAGCTGAAAAACTTTATACAATCAATTTGCAGAAATGTAGAATTATATATTCAAATACGTAGTATATAGACCTACATGCCATTATCGTAACACATTTTGTTTGCCTGTTTTATCTTCTCCCATTTACCACCGTCAGCACCAACACAACATTTAATGTGTACTAATCAGTGCAGTACCATCATCTTTAGTTTCTTCTTCCTTTCAATTTTCATTTTATCTGTTTTGTGTGTGTATTTTCTTAGGCCCATAACTTGAACAATGTGTATATTACACATAAGAACCTATAAATCAACCCAGTAGCTTTGAGATTAGAGAGCTGCGATCTATCCAAATTTTTAATCCTTAAGTGTAGCTCTATTCTGTCTTATTTCCGTACAAACTGTCTTCCTCTAGATCTTTCTCTGTATTCCTGTGCAACGTCTAGTATTCTTCTTGATATTTCTGTGTTCCTCTACATTTTTTTCTGTATTCCTTTAGATCTTTCTCTGTTTTCCTCTAGATCTTTCACTGTATTCTTCTAGATCTTTCACTGTATTCCTCTACATCTTACTCTGTGTTCCTCTAGACCTTTAATTGTGTTTTGACTGTATTTCTCTAGCTCTTTCTCTGTATTCTTCTAGAGCTTTCACTGTATTCCAACAGGGAGTCTGGCCAATAAAGAAACAGCCCTGACTACTCTACCGATCAGCAGAGATGAGAACCGTAGGACCCGCATCACCTTCAGCTCATTGCCCACCTTGTTTGAGGAAGTCAAGATTACCTACAGGTAAATCAAAGTCTCAGTAGTTGTCCTTTAGAGATATGAAATTTTATCGTTTTCAATTTCACAGATATAGTCAAGAAAGGGATCTTCAATATAATACAATTGTACATACTTTTTTGATGGTGTAGCTATCCATAAAATACAGTACACCGCCGAAAGACTAATTTCAAGCCACTTTATCATGGGCTAATACTTTAACCAACTTATTTTTCTATACACAATACAAAAAAATTCTATATTTTTATATGCAGCTCTATCTCTTTTGCCACGTAGAAGCTTTGGCTATCGGCATCCTGGGTATGTGTCCTCCTCATCGCCATTTGCTTTTAAGGATTTAGCCTTTAGAAAGAAGGATGTGGTTTTGTTCGCAGACACAGCTCTTTATTGGTAATGATGATTTACAGTGATGTCTGATCAAAATCTTATTGCGGTTTTCCAAGTCTTTTCTTACTTACGTGAAAAGCTTTTGATGTTTTTTTTTTAAACTTGATATAATTACGTGATGAGCTCGACTTATTTTTTTACAGACTTCCAGCAGAGAAAGATCACCTTGACCTGACCTACATCAACATCTTCAAGCCTGACATCTACCTGTACCTGACAGGTGCCATACTTGGTGTTGGAATCCTGGGCGCCATCATCCACGTCATGTCGTCATTCCTTCACTCACCTGAACCGATGACGTTCGCTAACCTAAACTTCAGGTAAAAGATTTTTTGTTTACAATTTCAATGCTTCATAACATCATTGAGTTGTTTTTATGTTTAAAACAGTATTTCTTATAACTTTATTTTCCTTTTCAGTCTAGTGACCACACTTGCTGACCTCTTCTTCTTTCGTACCGAGAGCATCTACAATGTCCAGTCCGGCCTGATCCTCCGGACATCCTGGGCCATCTTCTGGTTCATCCTCAGCTCGGCCTACTCCGCTTACCTGGTCACCACCTTCACGGTCAAGACACCGGAACTTACCATCAAAATCTTACAGGATCTTCTAAACAAAAAAGACTTCACGATCGGCGTCAATCGACAAAGTAACGCTCTAAAAACGTTCTTGGAGTATTCAAAAGATCCCATTCACAAGCAGATTTGGAACCGCATTCTGCAGCAAAATAAAACTGACCCAAGTATCTTAAACAGGACTAGAACTGACAATTTTAGGAAAGTTTTGACCGAAACATTCGTACTGATACAACACTCTACGCTGGAGAATTTCCCTCCAGACCTCTATCCAGACGTGAGGACGTACGTCCAGAGCGGCTTCGAGGAGATCCGACCATCGTGTATAGCCACCCCACAGAACGTCTTCTACAGCCAGGCCCTCAACACGACGCTCCTCTATCTGGAAGAAGCCGGGATTCTGGAGAAGCTGAGGATGACGTACATTCACAAAAACAAAATACCACGTGACACGAGCAAGGTCAGCGACAACCAGGCCGTGACCTTGCACAGAATTGAACTTCCGGTTTATTGTGTGGCGGGGGGTATTGGGATAGCTGCGATGATTTTAATCTTTGAATTCCTGCTGTATAAATATAGAAATCGGAAATGTCCCTTTACGTCAGAGACACATACTATGGACGATGCTTAATGAATCCAACCTCATTTAGAGCAGACAAAAGTTCACCAGCAACTAAAATACCAGTTGAGAATTGATAATTATTTTATCTTTTTAATACATTTGTTTAATATATTCCAGTATTTTTTTAAAGTTACAAATGAATACACTCAAGACATTCACGGATAGGTAAGGCAAGAGCAGCCTTCACGCAGCTAAAGAACTTTCCGTGAGCTTTCCACTGTCCAACAAGGTGTTCTGGTTCAACTCCAGCGTAAAATCAGTGTTGTTGCATGGGGCGGCGACCTAGATGACAATAAAAACGACAAATAATCAACGTCCATCTATGGGAAACGAGAGAAAAAAAATTAGGAAACAAGTTGGAGTTGGATATGACGCACACTGTCCAGATCGCTAACACATATCACCAGGCAGGCATTGACGTGGAACCCTCAGGGAAAGCGCAACAGGGATCGACCATTAAAAAAAACCTGGAGACGGGACCTTGAGGCTGAAACTATAAAGTTTGTTACACCTGGGGTCAGGTTGAGAAGATGGCACAGAACAGAGGACTCTGGAGATATTTTGTTGGTGGATTATACTTCAGCTGACGGAAAGTGATGATGATGAATACACTAAAACAAGTTGAACTCAGGCTATCATTTCATTGTAAGGAACTCAGAGCATTAAATATTTCTATGCTGTCGATATTTTAAAATTGTTACATTTCTTTCATTAAAAGTTTTTTTAAAGTGTAGGTACCAATTATTTTGATTGACAGTAGAGGCATTGTAAGAAAATAGGGTTAGGTGGTAGAGCGCTTGATTGCTAATTCGAAGATCACGAGTAGAGTTCCACTGACTTAACTGCTGCAGATGTCCATATCAAGTGATTCGATGCTCAGGAGGAGAAAGCAAAAGTTTTGAAGAAACCAGCTTGTTTAGCGGCTGGTAACATGGGTGAGAGAAATGCAGGATTGTTAGCCCCTAGTTCTGTCTATCTGGCTATAGAGCAAAGCTTCAGTCGGTAATGATCGTGTTTCAGAAACAGAGAGCTCTGGACAGCAACCCATCTAGGAGAGAAAACTCCCAAACCATTGCAGTGATTCAGTGGTTCTTGGCTTAACAAAGGTTACTAGAGCACATAACGTTAGAAAAGCAGTCTGAAGACAGATATTAAAGGCCACATAGCGTATAACATGGTGACACGTAATACTTAATTGTGTTTGTGAAAATCACCCACAATTATACAATGAATATTAAGGAAAAAGATTTGTTTTAAATACAATATTGACAATTTTATTGACGATAAAAATTTCAACACAAAATATAAAACATTTGTTGTTAAGCGCCCCTTTCAGAAAAATTTTTTCACAGCGAGCTAAACAGCTGAAAATATATTGAATTTTTTGAAAAAGTGGTAGAATAGGATTTTTTGTGATTGACTTATGTGGCGTGGAACAGCTAATTTAGTAATTGGCTAGGCGACAGGACAAAGAATCTCAGGACAAATTATTTCTGTCTTAGAACAAAATATCTAATGTCCAAGTATTTTAAGTATTTGGAATAATTTTTGGCGATTGAAAAACAAAGTTAAAAGTACTTTTTTTGCCTCTAAAACGACATGCTTTGAAGCATGAATCTCTCTCTCTCTCTCTCTCTCTCTCTCTCTCTCCCCCCCCTCTCTCTCTCTCTCTCTCTCTCTTTCTCTCTCTCTCTCTCTCTTTCTCTCTCTCTCTCTCTCCTCTCTCTCTCTCTCTCTCTCTCTCTCTCTCTCTCTCTCTCTCTCTATATATATATATATATATATATATATATATATATATATATATATATATATATAAATCTTATAAATTGTATACGAGTTCTTTTAGGCAAAGGAATATCAAGCAACGTGAATTTTAAAAAAAATAAATTCACCAGCCTCAGATAAAAAAAACAAATCCACTAATTACGTTTTAAGCAGATTTCAAAAAGTAGATTGTATGCTAAAACGCTTACATGCAATTACATGCTAAAACGCTTACATGCAATTACATGCTAAAGCGCTTACATTCGCATCTAGCTGCCGCGCGTTTTTATGCCGATACCCGGGTCAACCGGTGAGATAGACGGCAGTTCTAGGAGTGAGATCTCACAAGCAGATGTGCAAGGATTGTTTTATTTTCATCAAACTTATAAAAAATTGGTTTCAGGATTGGTTTCATGCGCAGCTGTGAGAGTTTTTTTGTGTCGATGTTTTGGAATTTGGTAGCGGTGAGTGAAGAAAAAAATGGAAATTTGTGAAGGTTAAGGGTTATGTGTAGAGTTTGCAATTGGAGATGATATAAGTTATTTTCCATGCTGTGTTTTTTTTTATCGTTGATTAAATGGGTGTGGTGATTACCGTTTTGGTTGGCGGGTATGGTAAAATGGAAAGTTGTGGAAGGGGTGTTGATTTAAATATGGTTGAAGTGGCGTGGTACGATGGTTTGGCGATTTGAAATCTTGAAATGAATGTGATAATTTATTTAATTTTGTTAGTACTTAGTAGTCATAAAAATCCTTAAATAATAGGAAGAGTTTTACAAGCCTTTAAACTTTTTAGGTGGGTAGCATTTTAATTTCAACTTCTGTTATTGTTAGAATAAGAATTATGGGTATTATAAAGGATTGAGCATGGAAATTATTTAAATTTAGGGATACGATTATGGTTGTAATCTCAGCTAAAAATAAACCGGGAGTGATCTCCACTAAACTTTCTCGAATATTCTTATATAACTTGGAATATAGACATGATTTTTAATTACTTAAACTTTGAAAAAAATAGAATAGAATCTCATAGAAAAAAGAATAGGCTTTTGAAAAATTCAAAGTAGAAAAAGTACCACTTCCGTTTATCGGAAATCGCTCAAAAGTTAATCAGGATCTACGATTTTGATAAAATACTTTATTTGAAATTTCATCAACCTAGCTGTAACAGTACTCAAGTTATCGTGTTTACACACAGACAGACAGACACACAGACACACAGACATACGGACAAAATTGCAAAATTATGTTTTCCCGTATCAGTGAGGTGTAAAACGTCGAGATTTATAAAAATCTCGTTTTTTTTTTTTTGCACGATTACAATACTTTCTTTACGAGAAAGTAAAAAAGTATCAAATACGCCCATATACACTCTCCATAAAACATTTAGCCTTAAACGTTGTGCCCACGTAGACCGTAGCGTACTGCTTCTCATTGGATCTTTCCTGCCAATCATGACCAGCGAGAGGGCGGCATCGATACCGCGCCAGTATCGGTTCCACACCTTTGCGTTTCCGCTTAACGCCCTGTAAGAAGAAAAAGAAAAAAAAAGTATCGCTTCCACCCATCCAGAGTGACTGGGCGTCATAAAACTGCCATTAATTTTTAGTCGACACCGAAACTGCTTTGCCAGAGTGTAAAAAAGTTAAACGATTCGCGCGTTTAAAAAAAAAACATGGCGTCTCTTCGCCAGACCCACCCACTGAAACCAGCCAATAAGATGACAAGGTAACTGCGCGCGCAAGTCCAAGGGAGATAACGCTCGTTAATCTCTCACTTCCCGGGGAATCTAACCGCTTTTAAGTTGAAATTATTTCAAAATTTAAAAGTGGGAAACAGGAGAAGGGAGATAATTAATATTCAGCGTTTTCACTGACCAGTTACCCGGGTAAAATTCTAATTCTAAAAACAGATTTTTTTTTTGTGCGTGAGAAAATTATTTTTCGCCATTTGGTTTAAAAGGTAAAAAACGTAAGCATAATAAAAAAAAAAATAGGAGCATGTAAAAGTTGTAAGTGATGAAACATGCATAAAAATATATGCCCTTAATGCGGGCTGATTTATCTCTGAGAGTTTCATAAATGGAAAGTTTTCTCCCTTGAAAATCTAAAATATTGTTTCCTAACATTCTCATAGATTTAGAAGATGAGTTCTTTGATGAAAGTCTTCTTTTTTTATGCTGAATGTTAAATAACTCAAAACATTCGATATTGTTCTTTTGATGAGAAAATGTTTTATGTAAGTTTATGAAGTTTTATTGTATATTTTGACGTTTCCCTGATATTGCCAATAAAGCGTGGAGTTACCTGCGCCTTCTATTCGGCGATTGATCATTTGCAATTCCCCAGAACAAAGACATGGGCAGACGTAATTTAAGTTTTTATTGCGGGGAATTTTAACATACGGGTACAGAACTCATGAGCAATCTGTTCCGAGTTCAAATTTTAAAATTACCGTTTGCTAGGCCGGTTATGTCTTTACTTGGTGGATTAAAAAATGCGATGGGGGATCCAGACAGGTTAGGGTTGAATATTTTAACGTCTTTGGGTGCAAGCTTGGTTAAAACATTTATTGATCAAAAACTGTACTTTTATTATAAAATCACATTTTCTGTTTCAAAACTCAACGACGGGTGTGTTGGAAACAGACGGTAATGTTTAATATTCCAAACAACGTCTAATTCAAAATACAGACGTACACACGTACGTACAAACTCACGCGAGCGCCAACACACACACATTAACACACACAAACATACACACACACACGCGCTCGCACACATACACGCATGATCGAACATACACACACAATAACACACATATATTTAATATACAAGCATATATATATATATATATATATATATATATATATATATATATATATATATATATATATATATATATATATACGTTGAAAATACAGAAATAGTAATATAATCATAAATCGTGCAAATACATGTAGAGTTATACATACATATATATGCATTTATAAATGTATATAATATACTTAAACTTACTTATATGTTATTATATTAATTTAAAAAATACACACACATACACGCATCTATATATATATATATATATATATATATATATATATATATATATATATATATATACGTGTGTGTGTATCATATTTATCTGAATGCTTCATTTGTGTCACTGATTACATTCAAATCTACAGTTTCCCTTCTCTGAATGAAACATCATGACAGAACACGCTTCATCTTCCCAAATACTTTGACCGAGCTGACAAATTTTCTCAACCATTGCCCCGTTAGAATTGGCGTCCCTCGTTGAAAAGTCTCAACCCCCGCCAAATGAGACCTAATGACGCAATTAAAATAGTAAATGGTAGATAATTTGTTCAACGCCACGGGAGAGATTTATCACTTAGAGAAGGGAGAGAACTCCGGCCGAGAAGGGGAGGTAACCGTGACCATGCCTGTCACAGATGGTTCTCATTTAAAACACGGACCGGCGGGTTCGCGGACGATAAATTAGGAAATTATTGTAACGTCTTTTGGAGGGCGTTAAGATTTTAAAATCTTAACTTCTTATGGGAAACTGTTTAGGCATGTTGGTTGGGGGGAGGGGGGATGGAAGAACGACGAGGTCAGGTGGCTATGTAGGTTAAAGGTTATCCGGCAGTCAGGGAAGACTAACTAATTAAGATATTTTTGTATCAGATACGTCATCCACAGCGGATGACTCTTGACGTCCGACAGTCATATACGTCAACCAATAGACAGATGATAACAGCCAGTTTGTTTTTGCTCCTCTTACAGTATACAAAATAACGCAATTACAGTTTATATTGATTAAGCTTCTTCTATTATTTGGGGGGAAAAAAAACCTTTAAATGTTGGTCAGAAGTAACCCATCGCATTTTGTCGTTAAAATTCCTTGACATTTTGATCTTTAAGAAAAGCCACATTACTTTGGTCACAAAAAAAAATAGCCACTGCTTTTTTTATTTTCCAACTAGAACTAGACTTCATCCATCACATAACACATATGATATCCCTAAGAGAACACATATGATAGCCATAATAGAACATACATGATTTCCATAAGAGAACACATATGATTTCCATAAGAGAACACATATGATATTCATAAGAGACCACATATGGATATTAAAGAAAATCACATTCGTTCTCTCGAACAAAATAATGGTTCAGCAAAAATAAAATGAACTTTAAAAAATCACACTTTGTTATATAAAAAAAAAGGATGATTCAAGAACAAAATTGGTCATCTAGTGGAAAGTGCAGTCATTCGCCAAACACTCGCCCATGTACAACTATATCAAACTATGATGAATCACAAAACATATATCATCTAATCAAACCCATATGACCAACCAGCAAAACATTATTTGACATCAAGCATGGGTGATTCACAAAACAGATATTATCCTTTTCACACATTAAACATTGATGATTCACAAAACATATTTCAATTTTTGCACATATCAAACATTGATGATTCACAAATAAACATCATCCTTTTCACACATCAAACATGGATAATTCACAAAACAGATATCATCCTTTTCACACATCAAACATGGATAATTCACAAAACAGATATCATCCTTTTCACACATCAAACATGGATAATTCACAAAACAGATATTATCATTTTCACATATCAAACATTGATGATTAACAAATGAAATATAATCCTCCTACTAACATCTAATCAAGCCCATATAACCATCCAGCTACATCCTGCGTGTCTTCCAGCAAACATTCCATCAACCATCAATCACAGAACAGACATCCAACAAACACGCCTAATACCATCGACTGCCTAGTAGAATCATCATGCTACATATCATAGCCTTGCTTCGGTGCAACTAGTTCACATCACCGTTCTAAAAAAATAAGGGTCAAAGGTTAACTCGTTATCACTTCCGGCATTTATAGTTCACGTCTATTACAATATTTTAAATTTTTAACCTCAAAATATAAATAAAAAATGTTCGTATATATTTTACTTCAATGATGTGACAAATAAAATAACATTCAAACTAGGCAACTATGACGATAATGAAATTTAACGTAAAATCGCTTATCGTTTACTTCAAACTCTTCAACGCAGCTCAAGAGTCTTGAACTCTTTTAACTCTAAACCACACAAAAGCTACAGATCTTGACTAGAGTTTCGCCTATTTACGTATTACAGCTCCACTTTCAAGCGTGTTTTGAAAAAAAAAATTCACCTAAAATTACTTCCTCTTGATACTTCTCTCCCCTTGATTAAGGAGCTCGGATTTGTCTGCGCCTGTTTTTCCGTTTAGCTTGTGTGAACGGTGTGTAATATGACACCCAAACATACGCCCTGTTTGTAGTTGAGCAGTTATCCGCAACTCATTACTTTCTCAAGTGAAAAATCATCAGCGCTGGCTTCATCTCCCCCACCCCCTTCCTTCCCCACCACCACACATCCCATAAGCAATCCAGTTACCGTCACATTCTACCCCCCACCCCATAGGCAGTTTTTAAACCCTTACCCACAACACTGCCAGAGCTATTTCTACGCTAACCGCCACATCCATAGAATCACCCCTATAATCCTACCGACCAGCCTCCCCCCACCCCATAGGCAGTATTCACACCCCTACCCACCACACTACCCTAGCTATTTCCACACTTACTGTCACATCTCTGCTACTATCAACCCCATACATTCTACCAGCCACCCGCCACCCCATAAGCAGTTTTTAAACCCTTACCCACAACACTACCCCAGCTATTTCTATGCTCACCGTCACATCCATACTATCACCCCCATACATCCAGCCTCCCCTCCCCCACCCTATGCATCCTACCATCCCCCCTACCCCACAAGCAGAATTCACACCCCTACCCACCACACTGCTCCAGCTTATGGTCACATCCTTGCAACTATCACCACCATACATCGTTTAAGTCACAGCCCCCACCCCATAGGCAGTATTGACACCCCTACCCACCACACTGCTCCAGCTTATGGTCACATCCTTGCAACTATCACCACCATACATCCTACAAGCCACAGCCCCCACCCCATAGGCAGTATTGACACCCCTACCCACCACACTGCCCCAGCTATTTCCACACTTACTGTCACATCTCTGCTACTATCACCCCTACCCCTCACAACACCCCACACAACACTCACCCTACTCCACCACCTCAACACCACTCACCTATCAACCCTTCCCGTTACACCCCGTGGGCCACCCCCTACTCACCTCACCACCCCCTATACTATCAACCTCTTATCATTACACCCCTGTACCCACCCCACGACCCCAGATTATGGCCAAACTTTCTTTCATAACATCAACGACCTTGACCCCATCACCTCTAATGTGAGGCTGACTAATTTGTGATCAGGGGTCGTGATTTTAAAGGTATAACTGGTATTTAGATTAATATCTACTATTAAAATTGTCACTTTGGTACAATAATAACTGGGGCCATATACAATACTCATATTAGACCTCAATCTAATGTATTTCATACAAGAGGTGCTCACTACAATTAGCTTTAAAAAATCATGAAAATTTCTCTAAATTACTTTTTTTTTAAAAGCCCGAGTGGACGGACCAGTTAAGCTGAACCAAAACGTGCCGAGTTCGAACCCCCGGGCAGATGAGGCTCGATAGTTGGGGACAGAAACTCCAAAATCAAACAACTGCTGCCTTGTAGTTTATTTTTGGTTGGACAAAGGCTATGGAAGCAAATCCTAAAAGAAAATCAGGCTGAAATCGGTGTCAACGGTTTATATGGCGCATAACAAGTTGACACGTAATACTTGAATTGGAGGAAATCTCTTCCAACACTAGCCTAAAGTACAAGGAAGAAAAAAAAGCTAAAAATGTGGCCTAAAATAATTGTATTTTCAACATATTTTATGGTATATAGCAGTCAACGACATTCAACAGATTTTATGGTATATAGCAGTCAACGACATTCGAATCCACCGTTCTCGTTCATCGTACTAGCAATACACATAATTAATAACCTAGGTTTAATTAAATATAATGAAATCCAAACTCCATGCTTACAACAAACTACCCTTTCTCGTCAGCACAACGCGATATATTACACAATTGTTTTTTTTTTTACCGCAAGCTAATTACACATTTTTTTTGTTCTTTCAATATAACTAGGAGGTTTTTTACGCTTGGCTGACTCCCGTATTGGGCGCAGGTAATAAGCACACGTGGTAAACGTCATCAAAAAACGGGTACCTTGATAGATTGGCCTTCCCCCGGACTAAATTATGACGTATTATTTTCCCCACAAAGCTACGGGGAAATAACTCTAATAATTTAAGCAAGTCATTTTCATGTTTTTTTTGTGTAGGTGAGGCGATGCGAGTTGTCGGTCGTAATTCAGGAGCGCGTGTAGAAAATAACTGCGCTACGTTGAAGGTCGGGGGGACGGGGGAGGGGGGACGGGGAACAGTAAATCACAAATATTAGCCGTTTCTATATCCAAAATAGTGAATCGGATCCATCATTCAGGATACCTCGCTCGCGGTAAGGCAGAAACTATTTGCAATTTCAAGCCAGCTGTCGTTACCTTGTGTGAACAACAAACGATATAGGTAGTGTGTCATTAGCTTACAAAGGTAGTGTGTCATTAGCTTACAAAGGTAGTGTGTAATTAGCGTACAAAGATAGTGTGTCATTAACATACGCCAAAGATAGTGTGTCATTAGCGTACAAAGGTAGTGTGTCATTAGCGTACGCCAAAGGTAGTGTGTCATTAGCGTACAAAGGTAGTGTGTCATTAGCGTACGCCAAAGGTAGTGAGTCATTAGCGTACAAAGGTAGTGTGTCATTAGCGTACAAAGATAGTGTGTCATTAGCGTACAAAGGTAGTGTGTTATTAGCATGAGCAAATGGTAGTCTGTCATTACAAAGATAGTGTGTCATTAGCGTACAAAGGTAGTGTGTCATTAGCGTACGCAAAAGGTAGTGTGTCATTAGCGTACAAAGGTAGTGTGTCATTAGCGTACAAAGGTAGTGTGTCATTAGCGTACGCCAAAGGTAGTGTGTCATTAGCGTACAAAGGTAGTGTGTCATTAGTGAACAAAGTTAGTGTGTCATTAGCGTACAAAGGTAGTGTGTCATTAGCGTACGCCAAAGGTAGTGTGTCATTAGCGTACAAAGGTAGTGTGTCATTAGCGAACAAAGGTAGTGTGTCATTAGCGAACAAAGGTAGTATGTCATTAGCGTAGAAAGGTAGTGTGTCATTAGCGTACGCCAAAGGTAGTGTGTCATTAGCGTTCAAAGGTAGTGTGTCATTAGCGAACAAAGGTAGTGTGTCATTAGCGTACGCCAAAGATAGTTTTGTTAGCATATGTCAAAGGTAGTGTGTCATTAGCATAAAACAAAGGTCACTGACAGTATATCAAAGGTAGGATGTCAGTATCATATGCCAAAGGTAGTGTAAAACATCATACGCCATTGATTTTGATGGTATAGCATTAAAATAAATCATAGGTAGTGTAGAAGTAACACATATTGTATCATAGCCAAGTTTTATACGTTGTATAACTGGAAGGCGTGGTTGGACGGTAGTGCACACGACATCTAAACCATAAGCCTTGAGTTCGGATACCGAGCTCGATTCCTTAAGACTTCCTGAGTCCACCTATCTCTGAATGGTACCGGAATAAGCGGCTGGACGTAGTGTGGTCCACGCTATCCCATTAAACCCCGAGGTACCAGAAACAGATAAACTCTATTGCATCTGCCCAAGAACCGTTAGACTAACATTTTTTGGAATGCATAGCTCATATTAACATAAGGCTTAGCTGTATAATTCATACACACTTTCATTAATTTATCATCATAATATTTCTTTTGGATTTCAACTTCATCAGGTGCCATTTGTAGTGTATCATTTACATATAGCTTGTGTTGTAAATTATTAACATAACAGCCATATGTGAACTGCAATCTAAAGTTACATAACTGCTAGATTAGCCTCGTGATATTTTTAATACCTACACAACTGCAGAACATCAAAAACAGATCCGATATTTTTGGATAAATTTAGTACGTGCATACGAGGTGTCGAGAAGATTTTTTTTGGTAGATTTTTATATTGTTTTTTAATTACATAATCTTCACTGTATGTTTTTCGTGTATGTTACTTGTATGTGGGGGGGGGGGGGGGAGGGGGGGGTTAAAGCTGGGATGGGGAACGGTGCGGTGATTTAAGAAATTTTAAGTCAGATATGGATCTAGTGGATGTGGGCTCACACAATTTTGTTCTACTTTTGAACTGGTTTAATTATAGTGAAACTTTTGAGTTGAACTACGTAGTAGATCTTGTTTTTTGTGTGTGGTCTTATTGTTTTAATTATCTGATATAACTTTATTACAAAAGTGAAAGACCTATGTGTGTCAAATATCAACTACATTTTGATGGTCTGGCAACATTAAATATAACATTAAATATAAATATAACATTAAAACTGGTACCTTTAACACTGACCTTTACAGTTGGAATAATTCTATACATATAATTAAGAATAATATTATCCCAACAGCGATACTTTTCCTAGCCCTGATTCTAATCCTTATCCTAATGCTTATCCTGATTCTAACTATAACGCTAACTTAAACCGCCCTCTTACACCGACTCCTACCTAGACCCAGACCTTTATACTAACCCTAACCCTTTATCTCTAGCTTTAAGCTTGCCATTTATCTTAGCACTAACTCTAACTCTAACCATAATCATAATTAATACCTTAATCTTAGCCTTACTCTAATCATAACCCTATCCTTAACCCATCTCTTCTACCATCCCACAAACCATCCCTATTTCCCATCAAACACACTGTCAAAACAGTCATCCGTCTCCCCACCTCCCCCACCCCACCCCCTGTCATTAGCCCACACAAATCATAAACCCCTGTTCCTGAGATACATAATATTTCTAAACACGAATCGTTTCGCCAGTTCTAGCACCGCCATTTTGCTGATGAATGTTCCAGATTTTTTTTAGTTTGAAACGATTTTAAACGTGGGGGGGGGGGGGGGGGGGGGGAGAAGGAGGGTGGGTAGGAGGGGGGGGGGGATTATGGTCCTTAACGAGCTACTTATAGTGTTTTAAAGAAATATTTCCAGTGGCAGCGTTGGTACTGTCGAATTCACAAATGATGAATTAGTGAAAAGTAGAAAAAACAACAACTAAATAGCGGCGTATGATATGCCGCGGGCCGGCTCGAATGTATTATTTATCTTGTAACGTTAGCTTGAGCGAGTTAAATTTGGTTTAAATTTTGCTTATTTAACAAAGGGCTTATTAGTTTCTAACAGTCATTTACATAGCAAGATAGTAGTGTATGGATAATTATTTTCTGAGTTTTAATTATGATTAGTGCAAGAGACAGGGATTTTGTAGAGATTAAGGTAGTATCAGGATTAGAATTATAATAGCGGCACTTGTTAGTTATAATCGTTTTCGTGGCCTTGTTGTCGCTCTGAAATGTTAAGGTTTGAATTGATTACAGCAGTAATTTAATTTAAATAACAATTATTGTGTAGCCTCGTACAAGAACTAGTGAAGTTATACTGTACCAGTTAGATCGACTACACCACGTCGTTACAAAAGGTAAAAAAATGCTAATGGAATGGAGCAGTCGAGTGGTAGAGCATTCACCTGCTATCCAGTAAGTAGTGAGTTTGGATCCCTGGCTAAATTCGTACAGCACGTCGCTGAGTCCACCCGATTCTGATAAGTAAATGACTCAAGTTAAGGAAAGTAAAAGTGGCTGTGCATAGTGCTGACCACACTATCCTTTCATATGCCGAGGTCACAGAAACAAGTGAACTCTACCTCACCTATCCTTTGGACCACCATATTTGAAACGGAAGAATTTTTTTTTACTCCCCCACCGCATACAACAATTGTTATCACACATCGTCACAAAACTTTGAACCGTCCCAATCCATTCTTGTAGGTTCGTAATGTCTTTTAAGGACAATTCATAACCAAATTTGAACTTTTCAAAGTAATTGAGCAAAAAAAACAATATATATATATATATATATATATATATATATATATATATATATATATATATATATATATATATGTGTGTGTGTGTGTGTGTGTGTGTGTGTGTGTGTGTGTGTGTGTGTGTGTGTGTGTGTGTATGTGTGTGTTGTTAGTGTATGTGTTTGTGTGTGTACGATATTTAAAACACAGCGTAAAGAACAAGCACCGAACAAAACGGATACAAAACAACTATTTTACATCACCGCCAAGAGAAAACGAAAATAAACAGCCCCCAAAAACAAAAGGACATTGCTCGAATAGTTGTAGCGACGTTTATCTTTCCTGGGGAATATCTTCCCCCCCCCCCAACTTCCCTACGTGTAACTATTGTTTACCTTCCTGTGTTTGAGTTGCCCGGCGGATAACATCAGTGTTTACACCTGGGAATGGATGCCTGCGACAGGTAAACGTTTGTTGCTTCTTTGATCCTGCGGTTTCTGGAACATTCTGGAAAGTTGGTTTTTTTTTCGGAGAGGTGGCGTCGCCTAGCGTTGACATGCCGAGTTATGAGATACGTCATGGATTGAGAAGAAACTACTGACATGGTACTTAAGCGCAGGGTAAATGCTAGATGCCGTTTCATCGCCGGTTGGATTCGAACCAGGATCTTATTTGTGGTATGATGCCAGTACTGAGGAAAAAAACATCCGGTTTTGTAATGAAAGGTATTCTCATAAACCTAGAGTACACAGTTACTCCTCCCTTATATTTCTCTTTCACAGGCAAAACTCTTGTTTTGTTTTTACATTTCAACTGTTTTTTAATAGTTTTGGGAGCGTTATTCAATTTAAACTTTAACATTTTCAAATGTTTCCATTTGTAATTGCGGTCTACCTTATCTGTTCCATGAAATTTTATCCACGATATCTGAACCATGATGTCTGCTCCTTGATGTTTAATCCATGATGTCTACTTCATTATGTTTGATCAATGATGTCTCATTCATGATGCCTTACCAATAATGTCTGCTCCATGATGTTTCATCCATGATGTTTGATCAATGATGTCTAATCCATAACGTCTAATCAATGTTAGATATCTTAGATGTCTGTTTATGTCTAATCCATGACGTCTTCTCCATGATATATGATGTCTGCTGTCTGATGGCTGATGGCTGATGTCTCATCCAAGATGTCTGATCCATGATGCCTGATTCATGAAGTCTGATGTCTCATCAATGATGTCTCAACAATGATGTCTCAACAATGATGTCTACACTATAAAATGTAATATTAAGGCATGTTTAAATTGAGGTCCCGCTATGTACTAACTTGACTTTCTGTGTGTGTTTGTGTGTGTGTGTGTGTGTTTGTACGCGTGTAAGTGCGTGTGTGCTTCAATCACGTGATTCCCGTAATCTCACGACAGCCGGCAGACGACCGAATAGCGCGGGAAACACATCCGGGTCATGTCGGGAGTTATTAAAACATCAGAAGTCGGTTGGGAGTGGGGGGGGGGGGGGTAGATTATGACGTCACCACCGCAGAGCTTTTTAGTAGTTTGAAATTAAAGCCCGCTTGAAGGGCCAGACCTTCCTTATCAGATCCGTCGACGGCCATCCATCATGCGGCAACCCAAGTGCCGTCAGATGTAAAGGTTTTCAGATGGGTGGCTTACGTCTGATGTTGGACGTCCGTCATCTGGCATCGGACGTTTTTCTTTTTTTTTTTTAACTGCAGCACTTGAGACTATTACATTTGGTTTGAAGTGCCGACGGATTTGTTAAAGGTTAGTTTAGATATTTTATCACGGCAGTTGGGGTGGTTGTAGTTTTGGTGTCAGCGATCAAAAGGGTGAGGTTGTTTAAGTAATGATGGTGTAGATCTTTGGTGTGTGCTGATGATGTGCATTGATGGGGTGGGGGGAGGTGGTGGAAATAAACAGAAATGAACGGAGGTTTAGGCATCTTGTTTACATTAGAAGCCTGAAGGTCTAGAGTTCGACTTAGCTCTGACCACACCATTACTTCAAATGCCGAAGTCATGATCACAAAGTTCCCTCTAAGCTGCGTGGTTGCCAGGGTGCGCAGTGGTTTTGAACCTGACTCGCAATCATTTTGTAAATAAATATAGTATATATCATTGTATAAAGCGTATACATATTCGCGCACACAAAATACACACTTCACTCTAGATTTTTTTCCTTTAGAGTGAATGTTGTTCACAAAGTCCAATTGATCAATCACTATGTCTAAAGAGGGACATGACTTATTCCTGCCTTCGCCCCCCATGATTGTTAATTTAGCCTCCATTAGTTTAGAGTTCAACAGTCTAAAGACTATTGTAGGAAGTCCATTGGTCCACTGTATATTGCTCTAGCGTCAAATGTTCCATCGTTAGGTTTAATAATTTTCATAGGTCTAAAGTTCATTGGTCTAATGTCCATTGGTCTAACGTCCGTTTGTCTAACGTCCATTGTCCAATTTTTCCATTGTTTCAACAGCTATTGTTCTCATATAATTGGTCTAACTTACATATATCCACCATGGTCTTTTCAGCATAATTTCCGCGCACTGATACATCGCACAACAATTTAAAATCCCCGGAGATTTCAAAAACTTGAATTTTATCTGAATGCTCGAAGAAAGTAAAAACATTTTGAAAATCTTATGTGAACTCGCACATGCAATTATACTCTGGGATCTTATATTATGCCAATGATTAAAAAAAATGTCACTGTCATCGCTCATGCTCTAGCTAAAATTATAAGTAGTTATGCGTGTATGTGTGTATTTGTGTGTATACGTGCGGATGTGCATGCATGTATTTGCAAAAAAAAAAAAAAAAAAAAAAAAAATCAACTTCATTTAGAAAGAATTCTGTGCTTATCAGCAGGCCGTTTAAAATATGATTGGTCATTAAAAAAACACACACAACACAAGGCTTAATGAGTCAGCCAATGAGTGAAGCTTATCGACTGACGGATGACCTTGACCCCAATGATGAATGAACCAGAGCGTACAACGGAAAGGCGGAACCTGCCCGAATCGATGGGTAAAATACCTGCACAGCGGGCCCGTTTAATTGCTGGATCGATACTCGTCACGCTTTACCGAATCGATAACGCCCATGCTTCTGTATCTCTATTAGTTTCTCATTCTCACCCTCCCTCACCCTTGTAGATGAGGCCTCACCTCCCAGCGGTATCGTCAAATTCTGTCCGATTACGTAATCGTTCATTTTTTGTAAAAATATTGTTCGATACTTATTTTGAAAAAAAAATCGATTCTCGTTTGCTTAGTGGATTATGATTGTATAGTAATGGAACAGTATCGATACTTTTCTTAGTTTTGTTAGCGGAAGTAATCGACCATTAGTTAGTTTACAGAAACATTGCCGCGACATTTATTTATTTAAGGAGCGTTTAGAAACGTTTTCTTAAATCGACATTTTTGTTTTGTCGTCTGGCAAAAAGTAGTGAAAAAGCATTAAAGAAACTAGACATTTTAGTTCCACTAACTATGTTTTATTTTAAAAAAAAATAATATTACAGTTTTATTTAAAATACGGATTTAAATTTTTTTTTTAAATTGATTCAGTAAAGTAGCTTAGTAGTGCATAAAACTTTGGGGTTCGCCGTCCGCATAAAATAGAATCAGTTTTGATAATTTAATCAATCTTGAACCATATAATCGAGATACAGTTCTATTTTGGGGTAGAACTAGCCAACCCCCCCCCCCCCCCTCTCTCTCATCCGCCTCTCTAAAAAGCCTAAACGTAGAATATTTACTCACAATAAATTCTCTATTTCAAGACTAATTGCATCTATTTTGTGTCTATTATACGTCTAAATTCCTCTTGGGATGGGTAGTTCATTAAAAAAAAAAAATTGGCGTTCCCTAGCCCAAACCCACACTGCACCGCAAACAAAAAGGCGCTCGTTCAACCCTAGCTACGCCCCGCGGCAAATGCTTTACCCTGCAGTTGTTCGATGCTAAAGTGGTCTTTTTTTTTTTATTCCGCTTCCCGCCATTCATAGCCCGCCGCGCCGCGCGAGACAATTCAATAGACGCGCCGAAATGCGCCTGGAGGCTGCGCACAAGGAATTGTTTGCGGCTGAGCGATGTTGGTTCCCCAGCACAGGGGCTGGTGATTGCAAGGGCCCGCAACTCCTGATAGGTATATACTGATTGAGTTACGTCACTTAGAGCGTTGAATGAGTTTGTGGCGGCTATGTGATGGGTGTTGGGGTGAAATACAATAATTGAGTTTTGGGGGTGGGACAGAAGCCATGCAGCCGATGTGAAATTAATCAGCGTCATCGTTAGTAACTCTAGCGGAGCGGAATTGTTTTTTTTTTTAATGAAAAATTATAGGCTGTGTTAAAATCTTTAGCACTTTTGGCTTATTGCATTAAATTATGGGTTGGATTAGATAATGATTGGGTTAGCCGTACCAGTTGTTGTTAACTTTGTAACAAACAAACGCTAAATCTAACCAAAACTTTCAAGACTTTCAAAATCGTGTTAAATGGTTTCTATTAGGTTTAATAATGCATTTAGAAATAAACATTTATAAGCTAACTGCTCCTAACCCTAAGCTTGGCGCGCTGCTGATAAACTATTAACCAAAACGTATGAGATTTGATGCATATATTTTTGCTAACACGAAATATTAACTGTTGCAGACCAACTATGTCACTAGCCTTTTCGGATGAAATAAAGTACTTAATTATACTATGATCTCACCAGATTGTTTTAGAGGGAGTCGGTGGAGTCGGTGGAATATGTGAGGCATGAGGAGTCAGTGGAGTATGGAGAGTCAGTAGGTAGAGTCATTGGAGCATGTGGATTCAGTGGAGCATGAGGAGTCGGTAGGTCGAGTCATTGGAGCATGAGGAGTCGGTAGGTAGAGTCATTGGAGCATGTGGAGTCAGTGGAGCAGGTGGAATAAGTCATGCGAGTGGAGTATGAAATTATGTTTAATTTTACCGCTCACTCTGAGTATTATAAAAACAAGTTCGTGATCAAATGAGGTTGAGTTAGATGAGGCCATCTTAGGCTATTGCATGTAGAGAAGACAGTGTATCCTGTTGTATGCTTGCTGACTGAGAAAATTAACTTAGAGAGCTGAGTAGATCAATGGAGGTCTGTAGGAACTGATATTTTCGGATTAACCAACGTGTACCCCCCCCCCACACACACACGACGCCACACAGTCCTTACTACCACAATTAAACCACAACAACACCCACACTACCACACCATCACACCGACACACCATGACACTACTATAGCACCTCAACACCAAACAACTACACTATCTTATCGTTACACAACCACACTACCACACCACCACATCACACCATCTTATTGTTACACAATCCACCACCACACGGCCATACCACAATACCATCACAACTGCACTGTCTTATCATTACACACCTACACTACTACATCACCACAAAACCAAACAATCACACCATTATGTAGTTACACAATCACACAACCACACCACCACACCGTCACTCTATTACACCACCCTAACACCACAACACCAAACAATCACACCATTATGTCGTTACACAATCACACAACCACACCACCACACCTCCACACCACCATACCGTCACACCATCAGGTATTCATTACCCGACAGTGACTAAATTAGTCACCGAATGTCGACTCAAACTGATTACATTTAAACACAGCTTTTCTATAATAAGCTTATACCGCAAACCTTCTTTCCATAGCTTTTGCCCAGGACTAAACGAATACAACTAATATCGATACCTCTTTTACAGAAACCGACTAGTCTTACTCACAACACCTTACGTATCGAAATCGATTACCATAAAGACCGTACCATTCTAAAATTCTAAAGCGCTTTGAACATATTGTATAGTCAAAGAATCTGATGGACTAGGCAAAAAAATGTTTGTCTGAGTGCTATTGAGATCCATCAGAAACACCAATAGTGGAACATTATATGTTGTACAGAAGTGTGTTCTATAGATCTTTAAAAAAAAAAAAAACAGAAACATGTACGTATTTACATACAGAAAATAATCCATCATGGCAGTACGGCCTTGAAGGATGGGGGAAAAAATAAAATTTAAAAAAATCGAAACGAATTCTTGTAGAAGATGCAATTATAAGCTGGAGAAAAGTGCAGCCGGTGACGTCATAATTACGGATAAGACGCGTGTTTAACGAAGCGTAGCGATGCGAATATTTTATTTTCTTGTTTTGAGACCATAAATAACATATTTGAAACGTCAACAAGACGTAAGTCGTGTTGTGTTTGAAAGGTTACTTGGCCAGTGGTATGGTGCCTTCCAGTCCAATGTTCGAGTGTTGTTCTCATCATCTTTTTTCCGTTTGCGTCCAATACTCATGAGCCAGATGAAGTAGAGTTCATCTGTTTAGGGACCTTGGCATAAGAAGGGATAGTGTGTTCGGCGTAATGCTCAGCCGCATTAGTTTTCCTGAACGTGAGTTAGGTACTCATCAGAGCTGGGTGGACTCAGGGACGTTCAACTGACTTGGATCTGGATTCGAAATCGAGACTTTCGGGTGTTATTCTGCTTTATATAAACACAAACACATCATCAACTCAACGTTTCCTAAAAAAAAACTAACTAAAATTCACAAGCATATACAATAACAACAACTAGGCAAACGAAATTATAGTTGCAAAATTAAACACAGTAACTCAGAATAAACTACAAAACAGCAAGAACAACCATTAAAACATACAAACCGAAAGTCGAAATTTCATGCACATCACGAACTGCAATGTTTTAATTAATTAATAACTTAATTAATTATTAAAAAACGAAATCCATCAACCATTCATACGTGTGTAAGCCCAAAAAAATCATACCCGTAACTTACACTAAAAAAACTAAGAGATTTTTTGTTAAAAAAAATAGTTATTACACATAAAGCTTGCAATTTAAAAAAAAAAAACCTCCGATCATGCAAGTATCGATCCCAAATGATTCTTTATAAGCCTATATATTTACTTTAGCCCATCCATCAATATTATCGTGCCCTCGAGGTACATGTCCCAGCACCGATTATGCAGTTCATGTTCAGCGCGGACAGTTATTTTTAGAAATCGGAAAAATACGATACGAGAATGATTTCTTTTTTCTTTTTTTTTTTTTAATTTATCGCTGTTTCGTTCTCCACTGCCTCATTACAACCTCATTTCCATGTACAGTTTCGTTTATTTACACACAGCGAGTCATTAATGTCGGGTGTTGGCAATTTTCTCTCCATTAAATAATAATAGATTTCTGTAACAGCTAGCCCATTTCACGTCCCATATAAGAGATCTTCTAAAGCACACAAAAAAGATTTAAAACTTAGAGCGAGGGTGGTCTTATGTATTTTCTACATTAGCCTGTCACGCAGTTGCATGTCACTGTCGTAAAGCGAGTCGAAACTACGTCGAAGACTTGACATGACTTAGTTCTCGTTGCTTCTTATGGAACATAGGGCCTCCAACATTTCCTTCCATTTCATCCGATCCCCGGTTATTAATTTTTCAATCTCCCAAGACACCCCTGTTGGTCTCAGTTCTTCGAGAAGATTCCGCCTCCAGGTCGAAGTCGTTAAGCAAATAATATCTCGTAGATCCGCCGTCGTAATGTCCAAAGTCAAAAGTCTTAAGTCTAAAAGTCATAAGGCTCTAGACAAAGGTAAGGTATTAAGTGAGCAGCTAAACTGGCAGATTAGTTGCACTTCCGCTAGAAGTAGAAGTTTGTATATGCAGAAGTCATTTATCTATTTTCAGACGAGAAAAATCGGAAGTGATGTATATGACTCTATTGATTTAGATGCTGAAAATTATAAAAATAGTGGAAGTCATAAATATGCCTAAATGTATGTAGATGTCGGAAGTTATTAACATGCCGGAAGTCATAATGACGCTGAAAGTTATTAAAATACCGGGAGCTATATTGATACCGGAAGTTATTAAAATGCCGGAAACCATAAAGGTGCCGGAAGTTGTTAAAATGCCGGAGGTCATGTAAGTCATAATGAAGCCGGAATATAATGTAGATACCAGAATTCTGAAGATAGAAATCATATTAATGGCAGCTTTCTTCTTTTTCTTCTTCTTCGTTTTTTATTTTTTAATGTTGGAAGGGATTCCCTCCTACGCAATTAAGTATACGTGTCAACTTGCTATGCGCCATAATGGGCGTTGACTCTGATTTCAACCTTGCTTTTCTATTTAGATTTGCTTCCATAGCCTTTGTCCAACCAAGAACAAAGTACAAGGCAGCAGTTATTTGAATTTGGAATTGTCTCTCCTAGAAGAGTGGCTGTCTCAAGCTAGAGAGTCTTTTCGTCCGGTTTGGTTCGAACTCGAGACTTTTCGGTTTAGCAAACATGAGCTTTACAAACTCGACCAAGCCGACTCCTATGCCAGTTTTATTAATGTCGATGTCTCCACAACAAAACTCAAATCACAAACACAACTTCAAAAACCAACATTAAATTTATTATCCTCAGATTTTTCTCAGACATTAGACTCATTTTTTATTTCTCCTTTGTCGTTCCCCCATCTCCACCAAAACGTTGTAATTCTACAACCCCCAATCTCCTGTTTTTTATCAACAAAGTTTAAGAACATTTTTTTATACCGCGCGCGATTAACGCCCTTTGAGAGGAGGCACCGCGACATTGATACCCTCTCCTTGGGGTTTAATGAGAGCGCCCTACCCCCGGGGTGGTTACGGGCCCTCTCACAGCTCAATACACGTAGTTGGCCAGGTTTTTTTTATAACTTCAAATGCACTTCGTATAGAGCTGGCGACCTTGACCTTTAGATAGCTAGGTCGAGATGACCCGATAGCATAAAGACTGGATGACTTAAAGGAGAAATTTTGGGATTTCCTAGTTTAGGGGGCGACATGGTGGGATGGTAGAGCAAACGGGTGATAACCCGAATGTTTAGAATTCGAATCCCGGGTTCAAATCCGTACAACGTTCTCGAGTACTCACCTCTCTAATAATGTATCGGCTCGTCCGTAATTAAGTAGAAGAATAGGTTTTTCGCTAATCAGCTGCCTAATGACGTGGCCCTTAAGGTTAGGTAGACCTATGCTATTGATAGTGACTTGTATCATGGTGGAGTTCAAAAGATCCAGACAGTCATTTTTAGACAGGTCTAAGGTGACTGTTGTTCCCGAAAAGGATGGGGCATTTGGTTTACATTAAACTGCTAGTGCCGTAACATTAGCAGCTCCTCAGAGGAGTCGTATAAGTGGGCGCAACCCCACTGTAGTAGTTGCTTTGAAAATAGTAGGTGTATGGAAATCTTTAGTAAAAAGTGAAATATTTACTCGATGCGAGGAGAAACCAAACTTAGGCTCTGTATAAATTTGAGAGGTGGACGGACCCGTCCGTATTTTTTTTTCCGCCTCAGACATATAATTTACAGCGTCAGGTTGCCTTGCATGTTCGCTTTGGTATTACAGTTTTCATCATCGGCTTGTGAGGACTGATACAGATTTACAATAGTAATATTTCTTTCTTACTTGTAGCCTACTTTCATTCATTTAAGATAGTTTACTTATACATAGATCTAATACAAAACGTCTAATTACAATTTTGTTTAAAAAAACAACAACTGAAAATGCAAATAAGTAATTAAATGTTGATTCAAGGAATTTTTTTTCCATCGGCGTGGTGGGCTGAGGGGGTTTGGGCTTTTAAGTAGAGCTGAAATAAATTTGGGATTAAAGAAAAATAAAATTATAAAAATTTTAAGCAACCGGAATGCTATGTTGAGTACAATGAGACACATTAAATCAAACATTCATCGCTTTCAAAGATTTATATCTATAGCAGCCCTCCCATTTTTTTTTTAAAATTTATTTTAAACATTTAAAATAGCAATAATAATTTATTTGGTAGTTTTACACAGTTTCAAAGACATGAACATCTACTGTATATATATAGCAAATAAATGGAAATGTAAAATGGCATAAGAACTAGACTGAAGTAGACTGTGTACGTATTATGTATACATTTTTATAATAATTTTTAGTACGTATTATATACATTATTAAAAAAAATTATATCTCAGACATAATTTACAGCGTCAGTTTGCCTTGCATGATGGCTTTAGTATTACAGTTGTCATCAGCAGCTTGTGAGGACTGATACATATTTACAATGATTTTTTTTTGCCTCAGACATGTAATTTACAGCGTCAGTTGTGTGTGTTCGCTTTAGTATTACAGTTTTCATCACCGGTTTGTGAAGACTGATACAGATTTACAATAGTAATATTTCTTTCTTACTTGTAGTCTACTTTCATTCATTTAAGATGGATTACTTATACATAAATCTAATACAAAACGTCTAAATATAAAAAAATTAAAATATTAAAAAACAAAAGCAATCTGAAACTGTAAATGCAAATGTGTAATGGTGTGATGATTCAATGGATTTTTTTCCCTCGGCGTACATATTTACAATGATAATACTTCTTTTTTTTTTTAATTTAATTATTATTTACTGGACCTGGAGATCGAGACACGATAAAACGATTTAATACAATGATAATACTTCATTTTTTTTTTTTTTTTAATGATAATACTTCAAAACGATATACGCCTTACAGCACAATTTCCTTAATAATGGTGAAAGTGTACAATCAAATCTCTAGAGATTAAGTATATAACAATGTTAGGGTTTTTGACAAATCACCATTACTGGATAATAATAATTTAAATTTATATTTAATACAACATTCGACAACACATCATACAATATTTTAATGCTAACAATGATGGTAAATACAACAAATAATTTGCATTTTCTTTTTTTTATTATCACTTATCTTTATATTTTCAAAGCGTTTTGATAGCATAGTTATTGGTTATGTCCCCTTGTATTTTTCTTATTCTGGAAAAATTGGGAGATGGCACACACATTCATTTTTGTATACAATTCTAATATGTTTTAAAACATTGCAACAGGTTTATATTTAGTAAAGAATGGTATAATGCTTAATTATAATTATAATGTATAATGCAATTTACAATGAGATATATATATATATATATATATATATATATATATATATATATATATATATATATATATATATATATATATATATATATATATATGTATGTATGTATATATATATATATATATATATATATATATATATATATATATATTTATATATATATATATATATATATATATATATATATATATATATATATATATATATATATATATATATATATTTATATATATATTGAATTCATGTCCGTAGTGTCAGTAACTTAAAATGAAATGTCCAAGGTTCAAACCCTTTTGAGCTAGTTGTCTTGTCTATCAATAACATAAACATTATGACGAAATGTGAACTAAAGTGAATCAGTCTAAAAAAATCTATCAATAACATAAACATTATAAACACGTTGTGTGAAAAATATTTGGAAGTGAATCTATCTGAAAAATCTATCAATAACATAAACATTATGACGTAATGTGAACTATATTTAGAAGTGAATCTATCTGAAAAATCTATCAATAATTTAAACATTATGACGTAATGTGAATTATATTTAGAAATGAATCAGTCTGAAAAATCTATCAATAATGTAAACATTATGACGTAATGTGAACTATATTTGGACGTGAATCTATCTGAAAAATCTATCAATAATGTAAACATTATGACGTAATGTGAACTATATTTAGAAGTGAATCTATCTGAAAAACGTTTGATCAAACTTGTGTAAGGACATTTTTTTGGTTTATTTTAATTTTTTTATTTTAATTTTTTTTTTTTAATTTTTTTTTTTTTTGCTGCATCTTGTTTCAAAACATTCAGATCACAGCATTAAAATTAAACCGATTAAAACTAACGCCCTAAAACGAATGTGTGCCCTGTGCCCTGGGGGGAGGGAGTGGGGGATGGAACAGGGGACGTAATCGCAGGAGGCCGATTCCAGAGCATGAGCCTCGACATCACCAAAGGGCGATTCCATGTCGAGCTCACTCTCGTGTTCATGCAAATTATCTGTCCCGGCATGCTCGTGGGTTTTTTTTTTCTTAGACGAATTTGAAACATATTAAAGCAGATAATTAGGCATGCAAGATCTAGTGTTAGCTTTGGACAATCCTCTGTCCGGAATTTGACTTTTTTTCTAATTTAAAAAAAAAATGGATCTTTCCCGCGCGTGATGGCTAGCGCGTGACTCAGTCACGTGGAAAAAATGCGAGGTGTTTTAAATAGATTTCTCAATCGAGCTTCTATGGAGGAGTAAAAAAAAAAGAAAATTAGAGAAAGGGTTAATTAATTTATTTTTATTCTAATTATTCGATAAAATTCTTGATCTTCTGTTGACAAAAAAAATTTTTAAAAAATAAAAATAATAGAAGATAACATCGGGGATTACCGATTTTTTCTTCATGTTTTATGGGGTACGAGATTATTTAACCAAGAAAAACGTTGCGACTCTTGTGAATAAAAGTCAACGCGGAATTATTGACGCTAATGAGAGTAAGCGTACACATTTTTCATGTTTATAATACTTGTAGCTGATATAATTTAGAACAAGTGTATACAATTTTTGAATACATAGAGTCATTATGTTTGACCGTGACGCTACTTAGAATCATGACTCTGACTCACTCTTAGCTCGCCTGTGGAGCTTCGCGCGTTTTTTTTTTTTTTCGTTTTTTTCTGCAACGTTCTTGAAATTAATTAAAATTTGCATCTTGGGAACTTCCGTTTTGTCACTGTCGTGCAGGATCCTGCAGGGCCCTGGCAGGCGGGGGAGTGACGAGTCACTAATGATGTTGTCACGCCCGAGGGTCCTCACTGTGGTGGCCCCCGGGTCCCTGAAAAAGGGCAGATAACTGGTTTCAAAAATTGCGTGTAAAAAAAGAACAACCCGGGCAGATGAGTGTTTTGAAGAATAGGGGCAGATAAGTGGATTTTGAAATAATTTAAAAAAAAAAGAAGAAATCACAAATGATTATTGAATAAATACAAAATGGTAGTGAGTTCGTTTTCTGCCTGTATTGTAATTAATTCCATGGTTAGGATGAAGGTTAGTACCATGTATAGGGTCTGGGATAGGATCTGGATTAGTGTTTGGATTAGGTTTATGAACAGGCATATGATCATGTATTGTGTCATGGTTAGGATTTAGATTAAGGTCCGTGTTGTAGATAAAGCTGTCAAATAAAAACAATCCATCATGTTTCAGCGAGATTTAAAAAAAAATTCCTCATATATTCCTTTACAAACGTGTCTAACGAAATGCCTAAGTATTAAGATATGTGTATCCTAAATTAATTCTCTCACCCCTAACTTCTCCTTTATGTTTAAATGTTTAAAACTATTATTTATCTTTTAAACGTTGATTTTGCCATGTATTTTTTTTTAAAGTTAAGTATTTATTCTAGACGACAATGCGTAGAAATTCAAAGTTTTATTTGTGATTTTAACTATCGCAGAACAACCCGTTAATCATATTTCTGAATATTAATTTACATGATTTTCTAATTATTGACACATTTTCAAATTATGGCCAGCGCTTTTCTTAAAAAGAAAAAGAAAAATTACACCAAATCCTTATACGTAAAGAGATTTTTATGTCAAAATTATCAAATGTAAAAGTAAAATAAAATAAGATTGAATATATGATGCTTGAAAAAGTCAGGCGAACGGCTTCAAAGACAGTTTCCTGTTGACTACAGAATTAATATCCGGTCCCTATGTGGGTGTTAGTGAACATTTTTTTAACTTCTTAAGCTGACGAAATTATTTGTTCTTTTTTTTAATATTATGACCTAATTCGTTCTAAAAAAATAAATTAATGTTTCCTTTTTGAGCCTAGGGTAAATATGGAAGTAGAAGTAGGTTTAGCCAGATTTTTCGACCTCGGTATATAAATGGATTGTGGTATCAGCCCTATCTACCAGTCATTGTCAATTAGTTCTATGTTTAAACAAAACCAAGGAATTAATAGAATATGATCTATATTTAGAAGCCGAAAAACTAAAATCTGAGTGGGCGATACTCTATAGAGACGTGCCAAAAAAAATGGGGGGTCAATGAAAGATTCGTTTTGATGAATAAAATTTGCATAATTAATTATTTTTTGGTGGGAGAAAACATGCGATGAAAAAAAAATGGGATGGAAAAAAAATTAATTTGTTGGCTCCATGTTGATTAAGTCTCCCCCCGCGCCCCCTCCCCCACACCACTCACTACATCATAGTTAACCGTTTTGATTCATCTGTTGCAATTTTACCCCCCCCCCTCTTTCCCGTCCTGAGGACATAACTATGCAGGCCTGTCTCGCGTGTGACGGTACAGGGCCAGTCATTTGCCCCTAACCGGGTTATCCCCCGACCCTCACCCCCCGAGTGGACACGCCCTTTGTTTCATCAAGACGCCAACAGCCCAATCCAATCCCAGCCGCCAAAAAACTTTTCCCCGAATTGGACCAAATTGGGCGCAGACGAAAATTGGACTTTTATTAGACAATGGGCTGTTGCGGTGCCTGTTGCTGATGAAGAGCCCTGTCGTTCATGAACAGCTCTGCGGTGTATCAAGACTTATTCCAGTGTCTGTTCACAGTGCCACACGTCCAGCGCCTGTCTTGTATGCTGATACTGATAATGTAAAGGAAACTAAGAGCAATAACTCATTTATCTTTTCTTTAAAACATAAGAGTTGCGATTTTAACATTCTAACAATGAATGAATCCAGTTTAATTTTTTATATTTATTGATAAAATATAGATCTATATCTGTAAATTAGCTATCCTTAATATTGAATTTTTTTTATTTTTTTTTAAAAATTAATCTGCGTTTGAAAACACAAGATGTGTTGTTATTTTTAAATTGATCAAGTAGGAGCAGTTTACATGATATTATGATAAGCTTGAGGAAGCTCCGCCAGGACCCCGGACACTTTCATTTGACCTTCACCACTTTTACTATTATCCCCTTCAATTTTGTTTAATCACATACATGACATGATGTAAATATTCATTATGTACATTTGCAAAACCTCTCGTTTTCATTTGATGTTCGAAATTATGTAAAGAATTTGATGTTGATGTACTCGCGGGTCAGCTCGTTACATTTTAATCATCATCATTTCCAGTTAGTGCCCAAGACACATGGGGGACATGAAGTAGAGTTCATCTGCTTCACAGACCTCGGCATATGAAGGGATAGTGTGGTCAGTACTATGCCCAGCCGCCTTTGTTTCCATCATAGCTGGGTGGACTCAGGGACGTTCTACTCCCGGATTCGAACTGGAGACTCTCGGGTTAGCAGTGTACTACTAGGCCACGCCATCTTCCGTTAAATTTTAATATTAGAAAATAATCTTAGGTTAGCGATATATGGCAATAAACACGAGGGTTTAAACATGAACTAATCAGATTTTAAGGATGAGCTTTATATCACAGGTTTATAATAAATATAATTAATTTCTTTGTTGCCCCCCCCCCCCCCCACCACCTCCTACCACCTGATACTCCAAACCCTTCAGGTACATGGAAGACAGGTCTGGCCGCCAACACGGATTCTCACGATCTCAAACCACTTGTCCTCACTTAATGAGACTAATCCTTTACCCCATCTCATTAGAGGACAAAAACCTGGCCAGATTTTCCCCCATCTCGCATTCTTAACTCGAGCCAAATTGAAAATTCTTGTCCAGCACTTCATTACTCATCTAATTTTATAAAAATTTCACCCCCCCCCCCCCTTTCTCAAATCCCACCCACTATTCTGTCAAACCCCCGCCCCGCTTTCTGCAAGAGTTTTAAGACTCATTATAAGAGATTAGAACATGCTGGAAGGTGAAGGTCACACGCTAGACCCGTGATTGAACGGTTCATTTGATTGGTCAAAGCGGAATTAACTTTCCCTTCATCAGCGTCACTTAAGTCAGTAAATTGATTAAGCCTCGTTTTTTTTTTAAATGCAGAATAATTAGCTGAACACTATTTTACGTCAATACTAGTTTAGTTAAGTGTTCGATATATCTACCGAGTAGACTAGATACTACAACAGGACTTCGACACAACGTATCCATCAGAGCTGGTGGACTTAAGACTTATATCGTGGCATTTAGACAAGACGTGTTTTCACTGTCGAGCTAAGTCCAAAATTGTGTTAATGTTTGTTTTTCTGTCTAATCTGTAACCACACTGTTGTGTGCTGACGAAGACTTTGGGTCGAAACGTTCATAGTATGTGGTATTGTCTTTAACTTGTGAGGTAACTAACACTATCTGTTCTATTACTAATTGAATTAACCTCATTGCAGCTACCATTTGTATTTATTTATTTTCGCTTGCGTAGTATTATGAGAGATGATGTTCAGCGACCAATACAGACGTTTAAATACCCCCTGGACAAATTATTTCTTGTAATGCCGTTATAAATCTGTAATGATAACATTTTGTTGGACTTTTCAAATATACGATTGCAAATGTAACGTCCTACGTGAGATATATGTATGCACTTAAGTATATCAAAGCTAAATATATCACCAGCAATTGACACTATAAGGACCGCCACCTACTGACAAATTCATAATAATCAGATAACAACGTGATAATAACAACAATATATTGACAACCACATGACTCGACCACTGGCAACCACAAACTCAAAACCAGAAAATAACTACCACATATTGTCAACCACATACTAACAACCAAGTATTGACAACCAAATAAATAAATAAGACAATAACATAATGACAACCAGAAAATGACAACTACCTATTTTCAAGCACATACTAACAACCAAGTATCGACAACCAAATAAATAAATAAGATAATAACATAATGAAAACCAGAAAATGACAACTACCTATTTTCAAGCACATACTAACAACCAAGTATCGACAACCAAATAAATAAATAAGATAATAACATAATGAAAACCAGAAAATGACAACTACCTATTTTCAAGCACATACTAACAACCAAGTATCGACAACCAAATGACTAGTTATTGACAACCATATACTGACAACCAGATAATAACTACTACCTACTGCCAACCACTTTCTAATAAATGTTAACAACCAACTGACCATATGCAGTTAACCCTTAACTAAAAACCAGCTAATAATAATTAGATACCACCAACCACTAACTAAAACCACCAACTACAAAATAAACTACCAACCACAAAATACCAACCACTAACTACCAACCTCAAACTACCAACCACAAACTACCAACCACAAACTACCAACCACAAACTACCAACCACACAACTACCAAACACAAACTACCAACCACATACAACAAGCTATAAAGTCTACAAGCTACAGTTAGATTTTAAAATGTGCCTCGATGTTTAAGTCCCTATAGAAACTGACAGAATTTTGGAACCCGCCACACACACATTAATGCATTAACCGCGTTTTCCTATCGCTTGACCACTCCGCTCTAATCATGATTTTGATAATTAATTAGGTGAATAATTAATTAGGATTTTTTAAAAATATTGAACGATTTTTCATGTTTATGCTGTATTCGTGTTGGCTTAAATATGATAGAACGAATATCGTTAAATAAAAGTCATCTAGGAATATTAAAAAATAAATCTAGTTGAGAAAAAAAAGTCTTCCTACTAGTAGAAAAAAAATCAGCCTTCTAGCAGGCGGCTGGCAACAGATGATTATAGGCTGAGGATGATAGAACGTCAACCCATGCTCAGCAGACGATGATGACTCATTTTGACATCAGGATGCTCGCTACAAGTCCAATCGGAGGCTAGCGCGCGGGGCTATATTTGGCAGGGGAACAAATATGGCTGCTGAACATGGGAGGTATAGGGAACGTTCCTGTATAATGGAGAGAGAGAGAGAGAGGGGAAGAGAGAAGGGGAAGACAGTGAGATAAGAGGTATAGAGAGGAGGAGAATGAGTGAGAGGGACAAAGAATGAGAGGGAAATACAAGGAGATAGAGTGATGGATAGTGATTGAGAGAAAGGAAAGAGAGAGAAAACTAGAGAAAGGAGGGAGAAAGAGTGAGTGAAGAAGAAAGAAGGAAAGAGTAAGAGAGAACAAATATAATTATTAATTATGCTATATTGTTTCTTCAGACCTGAGAGTTAATAGCACAAGTGAAGTAGAGTTTAGCTGTTTCTTTAAACTCCACTATGTGGTAAGCTTTTGCAAGGATGCCTCTTATGTGTCAGACTTGAGTCAGGTACTCATTTGAGCTGATTTAACTCTCGAATATTCTGCAAGTTCGTGTCTGACGGATTAATTTTATAACAGAGCAGACCAAATCTAAGAGATTAACTCTATATAATGAGCAGGTCAAATCTAAGAGATTAACTCTGTATAACCGAGTAGTTAAAATCTAAGTGATTAACTCTATATAACCTAGTAGTTCAAATCTGGGAGATTAACCCTATATATACGAGTAGTTCAAATGTAAGAGATTAACTCTATATAACCGAGTAGTTTAAATCTGGGAGATTAACCCTATATAACCGAGTAGTTCAAGTCTGGGAGCTTAACCCTAAATAGCCGAGATGTCGTATAACCAACACTTCCACTACACGTTTCTCACATCACTACACTAATAAAACACGGCTACAACAACAGTTTGATATTCCGCTTAGTAAAAAAGTTCCTAATATTACTACATAAAAATAATATATTGCTTTGATTCAAGAAAAAATAACTTATCTTGAAGTCGAAGAAAACAGTTTCGAGAATATTAAAATTGCCTTTGTTTTCCAATACATGAACGATGAAACTAAAACTTTTTGGATGGCGGGCGATATAGGGGAAGCAAGATCAGAGAAATGGGTTGATGAAATAATTAGAAAGAAAAAAAACTGGACAGAAAAATGGGATTGTTCTCATGATAACAGATTGTTGAGACCCCCTTCCAATTTCTCCACCCCCCCCCACACACACCCCACCCTCACACACACACACACACACACACACACACACACACAAACAATCAAATTTGTCCTCTGCTATTGATGTCTGTCGGGGCGCCGAGTTTACGCCAGACAATCTCTCTGCGCATGTCACGACGCTCCTCTAAGTCACAAGAAATAGACTGATGGATAGAGACAAATAGACTGGGAGAGCCAAATAGACTGGTAGAGGGCAGTTGGATTCAGACAATCAGACTGACAGACTAAGAGAAATATCTACATTAAATGGTTTAGTAAAATGTATAATTACCAGCTGTTGCATTCGTGAATTATATATATATATATATATATATATATATATATATATATATATATATATATATATATATACGAATATATATATATATATATATATATATATACATATATATATATATATATATATATATATATATATATATATATATATATATATATATATATATATATATATATATATATATATATATATATATATACATATATATATATATATATATATATATATATATATATATATATATATATATATATATATATATATATATATATATATATATATATATATAAATAAAGGAATTACATCATTGTTTATTAAGTTTTCACTTTGTAGTTTTTAAAGATATTTATAATCGTTTTACTATGAATTGTTAACTAAAAGTAATTGATTTAAAATGAACAAGGGCGATAACGTTTCGCTATAATCCATAAAGATATTAAATTACAAAGAAACACAACAGTAATACAAGTAGTAGTACTATTTGCATCTACTATTTCACTAAACATACATTTTTAAACTTTGTAAGAATAGCTTTTTGTTTTAATAACATATAAACATAAAAGTATTTTTTTTGCTTTAATCTGTAAACCCTTTAGTGTTTTATAATCCATATTATTAAAAATACAATAAATATGTAATTCAAACAATATCTCTAATGAAATCGGAAGTGATATCCCCTAAAGTTTTTCGTACATTCTTATATAAAACAACAGTGGATCGGAACTCCATGTTGAATACTTAAAGATTTAAAATAGAATAAAATCTCGTAGAAAAAAAATATTATTAGTACTTTATAAAATACATTAGTTTTTTGTGAAATCGGAAATAGCTAAATTACTACTTCCGGTTAACGGAAATTACTCAAAATTTGAAAGAAGGTAGATAATTAGATCGTTTACTTACATGTAAAATTTTATTTATCTATCTGAAATAGTACTCAAGTTATAGGCTTTTGAAAAATTCAAAGTAAAAAAAGTATCACTTCCGTTTGTCGGAAATCACTCAAAAATTGATACTAATCTACGATTTTGATAAAATACTTATATATGAAATTTCATCAACCTAGCTGTAACGGCACTCAAGTTATCGTGTTTACAGACACACAGACACACAGACACACACACATACACACAGACACACACACATACACACAGACATACGGACAAGATTGCAAAATTATGTTTTTCCGTATCAGTGAGGTGTAAAACGTCGAGATTTTAAAAAATCTCGATTTTTTTTTTTTTGCACGATTACAAGAATTTTCGGATATACGAGAAAGTAAAAATGGTAGGTAAAGTAAGCCCCAAGAAGCGAACATTATCCTTATCTGTACGTCTTTAGCCTTTCCACACACAGAAGAACATACACATACAAGTTGGACAATTAAGACACAGTAAACGAATATGACTTTAAAAAAATGTAAGCTCCTTCCCCCCCCCCTCCCACCCCCTAATAAGCCTTATGTTAGTGAAAGACGCCCCCCCCCCCCTTTCGCTCTTCACCCATCGTCACGAAAGTTTGGACCCGATTCCCTAACCCCCTTAAGAAGCCTTACGTTAGTAAAAGACGCCCCCCCCCCCCCCCCACCCTTCAGAATCTGAAAATATCGATTTATGAACAAAGACACGTTTCTGTCATTATTGGTTTCACCTGTTGTAAAGACATATTTGTTCATTTTAGTTCAGGAAATCATCTCACACCCACCCTCCCTAACCCACACCCTCCCCGAGAAAGAAAAATGTCACGAAAAAAAAATGGCGCCTAAATGAATGCGGCTAATCAAGGTGAAGGACGAGGGGAAGATAAAATGAGCGGGAATACTCGTTTGATCCTATTCATCATTTTTGTCAGGGATGTGATCTTCTGCTTCGTCCTTCGGTCTCCCACACCAGGGGGTGGGGGTGGTGGGGGAGGGGTGGGGGTCAGAGGATTGTCACCCAGGGGACATCTGGAAGAATTGGTCAAACTTTTGTTAGTTATGTCCCCTTGTGTCAGGAGTTATCTGGCTGCCAAAGGTCAACTAGGTTTAGATTTCTATAACTGTGAACCCCCCAACCTCCAACCTCCAACATCCCCAGTTCCCAACACATCCAACATATGCAATTATCATGCACTTAATTACCTGATCCATTATTTTTTTTTTAAATTTAATATTTGTTGGTACCCATCTAAAGTCATTGCTGGCCTAGATGGGTCTACTATAATATCTTTGGTTACACTTTCAGATGAACCCTATCAGTGTTTTTTTTCCAGACTCTTTTCTCCCGGGCGTGGGGGGTGGGGGCAATTGATAATTTGGGGGGGGGGGGGGCAATTTCCGTGGGGGCGGACGGCGGACACTGATAAAAGTATATATTTTCTATATAAATTCCATTTCGTTTTGGGGGGGGGGGGGGGCGGTTGACTTTCTTCGAGGGCTCCTGGAAATACCTAAAAGAAACTCTGGACAAAGCTGAATAAATATATACTTTGTTTATAAATTTAATATTTTTTTTTCACTAGGAGGGAAGGCCATTTTCCATAAGAAGCAAGAAAGAAACACTACTTGCTTTGAATTATTTACCTACTCTCTCTCTCTTTGCTATTTTAAATATTTTATTTACCTTAAATTTTTGACTTACTTCAAATGCCTCATCAATTTAAAATAAGTATTTACTTTAAGTACTTTATCTCTTTTTTTTTCTATTTTCCTCAGTTATTACCTCTTACCTATTCTTCTGTTACTTCAATGCCATAGATTTACCTAATTACTGAAGTAAATTTTGAAAATTTTAACTTATTTAATTGCCTACATTCGCAAAAGCTTTTCGCAGTTAGTGAAATGACCTTGTTCGTATATCCTACAGCTGATTACATCGGTGTAATATTGTAGTTTTAACAAAATGGACAGCGACAGTATCGCTTACGTAACAGAGCAGCGGAAATCGATGCTGGAAAAAAAAATATTTTTATTACTGACGTCTTGTTTTAACCTAACCAACGTACAAATGGGATTCCGTGGGGCGGAAATAATTCTTGAGTTAATTAAGAGAGTGTGGGTCTGGTGGTATAGAGGGGAGGGGGAGGATAGGGGTGGGGAAGATGGTGTAGGTGGGATCGGGGAAGGTAAGAAAGATTGGGTTGGGGTGTGGTGAGAAAGATAGTGAGTGGTGGGGTTGAAGAGAGGGGAGGGGAAGATAGAGGATGGTGAGAAAGATGGGGGATGGGGTGAGGAAGATAATTGAAGGGTGGGGTGCGGATGGCAGTGTAGGGGTGAAGAGAGGTGAGGGGAAGGATGATAAGGAGTAGGGATGATTGACAGGGGAGTGGAGATAGATTAGTGAGTAGAAGAATGTATATTGTCAGTCACAGGCAATCTACAAAGACGAATATGCTGATATATCTAAGAAAAATGTCAACCTTCCATATAAATATGATTGAAAATTATAAAGACCGCTGCTCGTAGTGTTTCGAACTTTTGTCTATGTTAGGTTTAACAACGGTAATTCTACTAAAACCATATGGGGAGGAATTGAGCTCATAGTTCGACTTGGGCACGGCAATTTTTTTATTATGTTCATTGATAACATTGCTTAGAGATGGAAGCAGCATTTAGAATTATTAGAGGTAGATATACTTCTTGGCCTAAGGTGTATATGATAATGGCATTACTTCAGTTCATCTATGTGTCAATGGGGTTTGAAATAAAGGTCACCTTTTCAGGCCTAACGATTATTAGGGCGAATGAAGATCTTGACCTCGGTGTATGAAGGGATAGTGTATCACTGTAACAAATGTGTACAAAGTACACTTGTACAAAATCTCCTGTAACTACCATTGTCACGCCCCCCCCCCCCCCCCCCCGCCCATATATGCACCACTGACATCCGTTTTCCCATTTCCGGTGGAGTATTAGAGACAAAGTAGATTAGACCTGATTCAATTTGGTCAACCGTCCCACCGTCTTCACCCCCACCCTCCCACCCCTTACCCTCAGCCCCATAGTTTCCGCGAAGCCCCAGTTACTATAATCTTTCATCTACTCGTCACCGTGTTATCCAATTTCTCGCCGACCAACGGCCACTAATGCGCGGGCTCTGATCGTCTGCTTTACATCTGGAGAACCAGCGAATTCGATGGGTTGCTGGGTGGGAGTTTGGACACGCTTCTGTCAGCTTGTATGAGGCAACTTGGTTCAGTGGTAGAGCGTTCAGGTGCTAGATTGTATGGAACGACTTGGTTCAGTGGTAGAACGTTCAGGTGCTAGATTGTATGGAACGACTTGGTTCAGTGGTAGAACGTTCAGGTGCTAGATTGTATGGAACGACTTGGTTCAGTGGTAGAGCGTTCAGGTGCTTGGGTGAAAGTATCGAGTTCGGATCTAGATCTGGA
This sequence comes from Physella acuta, assembly GCF_028476545.2. Lineage (NCBI taxonomy): Eukaryota > Metazoa > Mollusca > Gastropoda > Physidae > Physella > Physella acuta. The sequence continues at coordinate 113,474 of NW_026732225.1, read as the reverse complement.
CTTGAAACTGCAGGACGTCTGAGTCTGGGTTCACCCAGCTCTGACGGGTATCTGGCTTATGTTGGGTAAATAAAAAAGCGAGTTTGGACGCGCTTCTTTCTGCTTGTATGGGGCGACTTGGTTCAGTGGTAGAGCGTCCAGGTGCTAGATTGAAAGTATTGAGTTCGGATCTTAGTCTGGATTTGAAACTGCAGGACGTCTGAGTCCATCCAGCTCTGACAGGTACCTGGCTCATGTTGGGGAAAGAAAAGGCTGGTAGATCAAACCATATCTTCATATGCCAAGATCACGGAACATATTAAATCTACTATATCAACCATAAGGATCTTTAGGTCTGAAAGGTGAAATTATACTTTTTATTTCTTCAAGTTTTTGAGCCCATGGGACATGTTTTCAAAATTTTTATTTCCCATTTAGCTTATCTCCCCTATACCTAGAGAATCCTTGGGTGTGCTCCGCTCTAATGAGTACCTGGCTAGAGTTACCACACAATTATTCTCTACGCAAAACTCATAAAAATAGATGGATCGTCAGGTCTGAAATAAAGTTTTTACTGTCTGTATACCTTCTCCCTCCAATAGACCGTAGGTCTTTAAAATAAAGTTATATTTTAGACCTCGTTCAACCAGAAAATAATTATTGTTGTAATCAGACTTTTAGACTGTTATATATTATCGTGACCAACATACATATTGATGGGTGTCAATGTATGTATTCTTAGACTTATTTTGAAAATTGTTATGTTGAAATATATTTCTAAAATGTGACTAGGCCTACAACAACAAGACTAAGGTTATTGGTAAGTCCGATTAAACAGAAATAGCAGAATATGTACATTTGAGTTGTGTTTTTTTTTTCCCTTGCAGTTCGCTAGTTTGTCTAGAATCGAGGCTGGTTAGTGAGGGGGAGGGGGCTGACGAGGGGTGTCTGGCACCACCAGTGAAGATTGGTGCAGGGTGGGGAAATCAGGTTTTGGGGTGAGTACAAGAAATGTTAGCATGGATAGGGGCTTTTAGCTCCAGTCACGTGATATCACGCAGAGGAGGTGAGTTACTGGAGTGAGGGGGAGGGGAGGTGGTTTGGGAATATGTTGGGGGTTGGGTATGGTTTAGTAAAGGGGGTGGGGGTGTAGGAATGTGGGGTATTGGGAAGAAGAAATAGTTAGGGAGTTGTATAGTTAACTGGAGTTGAGAATAAAATTGGTTAGCGATGGGGGGGGGGGGGGTGATAGAACTTATGAGGAAGGTGGGGAAAGGAGGAAGTGGTTAGAGGATAGGTTTGTAGGTAGGGGAACAAGAGGAGGGGAACATGAGGAGGGTGCCAATGAGGGAGTAAGAGATTGGAGGAGAGTAAAGAGGAGGGTGTGACGGTGTGGTCTAAGCGATAGAGCGCTAGGCTGCTAACTCGAGTCTCGAGTTCGAATCCGGGTCCAAGTGAGTAGGACGTCCCTGTCGAACTTTATGTTAGGGAAAGTCGGCTGGGAAAAATCCTGACCAAACTTAAACTTCATAGACCGAGGTCAAGAAACATCAACTCTACTTCATCTGCTCTATGGACTCTACTTAAATAGGAGGGTGGGAGTGTTAAGGAAAAGGGAATTTGGTACATGTACTTATGAGAAATGTGGAGGAAGGGAGTGAATGAGTGAGGGAGTTTACGAGATAGGTTGTGACTAAGGAGTAGGGAGTGAGTGGTTGGGGGAATGGGGTTGGGGAATGGGGAATGGGGACTGACTTAGACCATATAAGAACAAACTCCAAGGCAGCAGTTGTTTGATTTTAGAGTTTTATGGGGGTTCGAACTCGGGACTATTCGGTTTAGCAGCCATGAGCTCTACCGACGCAACCACGTCGACCTCCTACTGACCACTAACCTTTCTAAAAATAGTAACGAAATAAATCCTTCTTTCTTTCATTCCATTAGTAGCCTCAACCCCCCCCCCCCCCCCGGCCATGTAGTAAATCAGTGCCGGTTTAAAAATGTCCAGATTTTTCACGCACTATATGCCAAAGTGAAACACAAACGAAAATTAAACACAGAGTAGCTTTTACTCTATTGGTTGAAAGCAATGAATGGATCCATGGATATCGGTATCCACACTCGCGTGGTGGACATCGATCCACAACTGACCATTACGTCCGGAAAATTATCTCGTAAAGACCCACGGACGCGGGCGATATTTTTAGTGCTCTGGTGGTCACTGTGGAATTATGGGGGAGTTGACCCTGGTGGTGCTCAAGGTCGGGCTTGCGGTGGGGGTGCGTGAGGTTGAGGAGGGGACGGGGGGGGGGGGGTGAAGAGGGGTAAGGGGGAGAGGTTTGAGAGGGTCGTTAGATGGGGTAGTTAGATGGGGGTACAAATAAATGAATTTGTTGAGTGTGATTGCCAATTAAGATTGCTGGTGATGGTGATATGTGTCGTGGGAGGGGTTTGTGTGTGTGTGTGGGGGGGGGGGGGGGGTAAGAGGATGTCATTGATAAATGCTTCTTTTACTAAATTTCTTAGTGGAATCTCTCGTTCAGAATAGATGTCATAATTAAAAATTTCAAAGTAATTGATGTCATTCTAGGTGATGTCATAATATTCATAATAAATTTTATTCTCATAGATGGCTAATAATGACCAAATTAAAAGGATATACACTCATGTTGTATTGATATATGTCATATTCGCAGATAACATATTCAGACTCAGAGGTATCATCATGTTAGTTCTTCTTTAAATGGCATGTCATTCTTAGATGACACACACACACACATGCACACATAGACACAAACACAGACACACACAGAAGCACACGATAAAACAAACATAGAATAAAAACAACCAGTCACAAAGACTCTCACACCAACACAGACACAGACACACGCACATAATATAAACACTAATAGACATACACAAACACAAAGACAAACAAAGATAAACACTCTAAGATACACACACCTAAACACAACAGCCATAAATAAACACACACCAAAATGCAGACACAAGCCATCGTATATATATATATATATATATATATATATATATATATATATATATATATATATATATATATATAAGATTCATTGCAAAGTTGAAGAAAAGAAGTGTTAAACACTTAATAATGCCGTACACTTCCGTTTTTAACGATTTCAAAAATAACAAGGGAGATAATATTCAACTATGCTCTCAAAAGTCTTTATAATATAGTAATATACATTGGTAATTTAATAACAAGTAGAATTGACTATTTATTATTTAAAACTTTTTAAGTGCTAAAATGTTATTGTAATTAATGTGCATTATTTAAAGATTTTAAATTTATTTTTGACTCTAGTATAATTAGAAAACTATTATATAAAATGAATCACTAAATAGTAGAGATGGGAATATTCAGCTACAATATCATTACTTTATCTGCAAATATATCCTAAGCATTCTTATTAGCTTTGATATCGTGCTTTTGTGACCACTACAACACCCTTTCAACTAGTCAACTTAAGTTGTTTCCCTACATAGAAAATGCTTCACTGTCCCATTGACCCTCTCTGAAAAATTTCCTTTCCTCTCCCCACCCAGACTTCTGACACTTTCATTTGACCTTCACCCCTTTTACTGTTATCCTTTGCAATTTTTTTTTTATATAATCAAATACATGACATCATGTAAATATTCATTATGTACATTTGCAAAACCTTTCGTTTTCATTTGGTGTTCAAAATTATGTTAAAAAATTTGATGTTGATGTACTTGTTTTAATTGCAAATAAAAGTATTAAAAAAAAAAAAAAATAGCACTCACACACACACAGTGGATAGTGAGACTGATCTTCGATTTTACGCTCTTTACGATTGTCACTATTAATAATAAAAAAAAAAAAATAGCACTCAAAGAGCGATCACAGAGCAAAAAACAACAACAAAAAAAAAACAAATAGCACTCACAGAATTGTGACGTGTTCTTGTAACTTGTTTTAATTTCTTTAAAATTTTTTTTAGTATTTTTAATTTAAAAAAAAAAATCGAACAATCCCAAAAAAAAAAAAAAAAAAAAAAAAATATCGTTCTTTTGTAGTTCTTGGTCACAGGTCGAAACAGGCGAATTAAATTTCCAACCCTTTAAATTTACTAATTTATTTGATACTTGGCACAAGGGTCAAAGTCCTGTTACAATGCAATATGACAACAAAGTGGACTTAATTAGATGCTTTATTAATTTTTTTTTAATGAATTAATTATAGTTTCTCATAGCCATATAATTCTATAGTATTACATTTTTTTTAATATTGAAAAACGTTAAATATGTAATAAAGTTAGAGTTATATATACATAAACCACTCACCGTTCTACACCTTCTTGAAGTGTCAAGCGCCCCTCCGCCGAAGAAAATTTTCAGAAAATATATTTGAATATCTCAAGACAATTCTACTAATATGATATGAAAATCTACATGTATCTGTATAATTTGATGTAGTAAATTTCTGTTAACATTTTCGCGCCTCCTTTACCACTATCTCGCGTTCCCTATGAGAGATACGAATCCGATTTACTACGTGATGTGCTAGTTTAGCATGAATTAAATTTAATTGCTTTTACTTGATGTATCAAGTATGTGAATTTGATCAAATAAAAAACCAAAACTAGCTAGTTATGAAAATCGACAATCAAATCTCAGTGCTGGAATAAAAATCGAATTTAAATATTCTCAGTTCAGAAAAAAAAAATCATTTTTGGTTTTATGCTTTTTCAAATCCTCCGATTACAAATTACAAATTATTTTTACGACCAATTCCCGGAAGAGATGTTCGACCGGACAATGCAGCACCCAACACGTGGTATGACGTCACAAGATGGCTGACAAGTTTGAAAAAAAAATGTTATGGAGATTTTTTTTTTTAGGAGACTATCACGTTCAGAATGAGTTTGACCTTTTATCAAGCTGACGCCCCTACACGTGCGGGAATGGGCTGACCTATTATGAGTTGGAAAGCTATCGTTTGACCAGTTGCTCTTCATCATTTTTTTTTTGCTTTTCAATTCCCCTCCCCCCTCCCAATCTTTTTTTTTCCCTGCCTAGTTTCAATTTGGTCGAAAGGTTTGCAGCTATGAAGTCCCATTTTCATAACCTTGTCCAAAATGCATGGACAGGGGAAGTAAATCCGTTTAACGGTTTGATTGAAAGGGAAGGGGGCGAGCGGTGGGTGAATGGGGCAGGGGCCGTAACTGTGACAGGTTAAAGTGCTCGAGTCATAAAAGCAACAGGAAGGGGAATTTAAGGGGGGAGAACTATCGAGAACATTTGAATGGGTATTCCCGAATGAGGTCACAACCCCGATGGTTGAATGAAGTAGGCTAAAAAAAATCTGAGCTTTTTAGGAAATTTTCGAGGGGGTTTTTAATACAATAAAAATTTTCGTTCTTCGTTTGGATTTTTGAATCCAAAATCAGCGTAGATTCCCATTTTTATAAAAAAAATCTATTTGAGCTAGTCAGAAGTCGAGTTTTAGTCGGGTTAAAGCAATAAAAATTAACAATTAGCAATTTAAATAAAAACTATTTAATCTACAATATGGGAATTGTGATATGTAAACTGAATGGCATACAAGCGTAAATATCCCAAAAAGGCCCACAATATATAGAGACATAATAAAATAGACTTTTTTCATATTAAAAAAAAAGTAATAACCACTGTAGAAAAATAACGAGAAAACTGGAATAGATTGTTGGGGGTGGGGTGTAGTGTGGCGCGTTTAATCGTGAGTGTAGGTGAAGTTAGGAAGGAGTGTATAGTGGAGTGGATGGTGTAGAGTGTAGTCTAGAGCGTAGTGGAAGGTGATAATATGCTAGATTATGTTAAAACTGTTAAAGATTCCATGCTTGGAGAGGGGATTATTGGTATGGTCAGCATACATTATTTTGACATTGACGTCATTAGGGCGGTGACGTCATCACAGTTCTGACTTTACAAAAACGCCATATCTGCAAGACGTTTTGCGTCATTACAATCTCAACCCTCCTTTGAATGTCAACCTAACTGGTACTATGACGTCATATGAATGTTAACAGCACAAAAATGTTGACATTTAACATTGGTATGTACTTCTTAAAAATGCATTGTTGATGTAGATGTATATGTGTTGAGCAAATCTAGAACTTACCTTGATAATCGTTTTTTGAAGAAAATTTGGAAATAAAGTTAAAGAAACTAAACTTTTCAAGGACCAGTGAAGAAAAGTATTAAAAAATTGCCAGATATACGTTAAACTTTTAAACTTATACCTTTCAGCTGTATGTGAAAAACTAGTGACGAAATGTCAAATTGTTCCAGCTCTGATGAGTACCTAACTGGCGTTTTGGAAAGTAAAGACGGCTGGGCATAGTGCTGACCACACTATTCATTCATATGCCAAGGTCACAGAAACAGGTGAACTCTACTTCACTTGCCCCATAGACCGTCACGTTTGGAAGGGGAACTTTACTTAATTTTTAATGTCAAATTGTATTTGATGTATTTAATTTTTATTTAAATTTGTTCACAATAATACATTACTTAATGTTAAAAAAAAACATTTTGTTTTAAATTTTAAAATTGTCCAATTCTAATATAATTTTAATTCAATATTTTCTTAATTTTCTCAAGTTATTAAACTGTTGTGTACATCCGGTCTGACTCTTCGAAAGCCGTCAAATCTTTCACCATTAACGAACACGCAGTGTGTATTCCAGGCTTCGAGGGGGGGGGGGGGGGGCGACACCCCCGAAGAGAGTCTACCCCCCCACCCCGAACGAAATGGAATTTATATAGAAAATATAAGCTTTCAACAGTGTCCGCCTCCACGGAAATTTTAGTCCCCACCCACGAAAATTTCAAGTGCCCCCCCCCCCCCCCCCGGGAAAAAACACGTCCTGTTCTGTGCGCTGTAATAAGTGCTCACATCAGATTCGTTAACATCAACGTGACGTTAAACGTGACACTAAACGTGACCATAACCGCTATGTTGTTTGTACCCCCCCCCCCCCCCCCCCACCAAAACAAAAGTCACTTCTGACTTCCGGTCGGAAATCTGACAAGGAACGAGACAGTAAAACACCCCAAATTTGACATCGCCTAACTAGGACGTATACTCGTAGGAAAGGGTGATGGTGGGGGTAGAGGGGGGGGGGGGGGGAGAATTGTAGAAAGAGTTGAGAACTTCGCCTTTCATTTTGAAAGGGTCATAGAATGGGGGACCCGGGAGCTTTTTAGCTGTCAAACTGATTTCTTGTAAAACAATTAAAAAATGAAAAACAGGAGTCGGTGAGTGTCGACAGCAACGGAACAAAACGTCAGGGGAGGGATATCTCATCGAGGGGGGGGGGGGGTATGAGAGGGGGGTGTCATAAAAAGTTGGAGGAGGGTGAAACGAAATTAAGTGTCTAGAAAGTGGGTGTAGGGGGGTATGTTGAAGGGTGAGTGGAAAAGGGGGGGAAAAAATCACGGACGACTTGAAAACATTTCTGAACAAGAGATGAAAGATTGTAGAGCCGCTTGGGACTTGACAAATCAAAATTTATTGGTCGAGGCTCAACACGTGACTAACCGTGGCCAATAGAAAACGCTGATGGAGTGCCGGTCTTTTTGACCGGGACGTCAGGCCGGTATACCGGCTATTAACATAAGATAAATTACTGCCGCATTTATTTACGGCATCGTCAGTGTTAGGTTGTTGTCAGGATTCGCAAAGTACTGACTTACTTGATTTCTTTCCTGCACTTATAATTACGACAGTACATACCGGAATGTTGAGGCATCCTCATTGTGTCTTCCGTCCCATAATTTCATACTCCGGCCATTTTTATCTTGATGTAAAGTTGACTGATCAGTGTACAGTCAGGTCATCTGCTCTAGCTGTAGTCGCTGGTGTTGTTGTCTTTGTCTAGTTGTCCCTGGTCTATATATGATGTCTTTATCAAACTGTTGTGCCTAGTCGTGTTGTGATTACTGGGATAGCTAGCCTAGCTGTGTTCCCTAGTCTAGCTGTGTTCCAGCCACTAGCTGTGATCTAGCTGTGCTCCAGCCACTAGCTGTGATTTAGCTGTGCTCCAGCCACTATCTGTTTTCTAGCTATGCTCAAGCCACTAGCTGTGATCTAGCCGTGTCCCCTAGCCTAGCTGTGATTTAGCTGTGTTCCCTGCTCTAGCTGTGATCTAGCTGTGCTCCAGCCACTAGCTGTGATCTAGCCGTGTCCCCTAGCCTAGCTGTGATTTAGCTGTGTTCCCTGCTCTAGCTGTGATCTAGATGTGCTCCAGCCACTAGCTGTGATCTAGCTGTACTCCAGCCACTAGCTGTGATCTAGCTGTACTCCAGCCACTAGCTGTGATCTAGCCGTGTCCCCTAGCCTAGCTGTGATTTAGCTGTGGGACCCGCGTGACATCCCCGTCATCATTACGACCCCATCACCGCCGGGCAAATAAATAAACAAACGCGATCCTGGCTGACAATTATGCGCCCCCACCCCTCGTCCCGCCCTGCGCCCCGGGGTAAAACAAAACAGCTTATGCAAATCATGCCCCTCCCCCTCGGGCTGATAAAGAAATGTTACCATCTGCATGTGACGTAACGTGCTGTAACATGTAACGAAGTGATTAGTTTTTACAACATTTAAAACTAATTCTGTTTAAGGAGAGGCGGGGGGGGGGGGGGGGTGGAAGGAGAAATACAGTTAAATGAATATATACTGTGTGGTGTTAAATTTAAAGCTTATGTTTAATAGTTTAGTCTAGTTCAATTTTTAATATAGTTATGTATCATGTATCAAGCGGTTTCTGGCGATGAACTAGTGACATTGTTCCGAAAAAGCCGGTGTTACATAAACAGGCGAACTCTACTTCAGCTGCCTTATTGACCATCAGATATAAAAAAAATAACTGTTTTACAACTACGAAAGTGTAACTGCTTTACAATATCTCAGGACCTAGAGTCATATTTACACGAAACTAAATTATATTACATTTCATTCAGTTTATAACCACGTTTTACTTAACATTCACAGCCACATATATTAATTAAATTTTATCCCTCGTCTTTTGATACATCTGTTCCGTGTCGAGGTCATGGAGAGGGCTGGAATACCGGAGTGCCACTTCCAGACATATCTACATAATTAGGTTATCCTTATCAGGATTCCAATGTTTCTCGTGGGTTGCAGAAAAGAAAATTAAAATTTTTGACATCCCCCACACCATTCCCTACCCCCTACCTCACATACAAATAAACCACGAACCGAAATTTTTTCTTTTGACGAAAAACCAATTTTCAACAAAAGTCCCCCCCCCCCCCCCGCAACATTCAATTCCAAGTTGAATCCGGGCCGTCATAGACTGGGCCAATTCAATTTTCAGTCAATACCTTCAAGTGGCGCTAACCTAAGGCCTATCTGGCCTATCTGATTTGCTGTTTTGTTTACGCGAAAAGTTCCGGTTTATCGAAAATCTGGCCACTGAGCCCTACGATTCTACTTGATTTGTCGCGTAAAGTAGGGGAAAAACACATTTTTCGTCGCCGGCGTCTTCATAAATGAAAGCGTCGTTCCGACACAACGTCTTCGCCAGAAAAAAGTAATTACATTTATAAAAATAATTATAGACAAAAATTATAATATAAATGTTCTCAAATTTATTTTAGTAAAACATGATTTGCACAATTCAACATTAATAACTTTAAAAAGTATGTAACTGTTAGCACGGCATAATACTTATATTTATTTAGATTCTTATGTAATAATTTTACAAACAACACAAGAATTTGTGAAGAAAATACAAAATAAAGGATTAATTGAAACGTCTCATTGTAGTAAATGAGACAAGATTTTAGCCTAATAAAAATATAATTAGGTATGAGACCAACCAAATGTTGATGTCAGATCCAGTCAAAATGTACACTGTCATTGGACCGGAGATGGATTAGTTTTACATCCACCGCTATTCCATTCCTAAAACACATGTCAGCCGTCCATTATCAACCCATTATCCAGTCATCATCCATTCTTCATGAGTCCCTCATCCACCCCTCATCCACCCCTCATCCACCTTTCCTCTGCATATTATCCGCTATTCGTCCACTCATTATCTACTCCTCACTCACCCCCACCAACCCATCACCCACCCCTTATCCACTCCTCATATACCCCTCATTCATTATTCACATCATTCACCCCTCATAAACCTCTCATCCACCCATTATCCACCCCTCATCCACCCCTATTCCACACCTCATTCACCCCTCATCCACTCCTCATATACCCCTCATCCATCCTTTATCCACCCCTCATCCACCCCTCTTAAACCCCTCATACACAACTTTCATCCACCTCTCATCCGCCCCTCATCCACCCATCACCCACACCTCATCCACCCCTCATCCATCCTTTAGCCACCCCTCATCAACTACTCAAAAACTCAAGCTTCCATTTTAAACTCCACGTTATTATTAATTTAAAAAATAATAAATTACGATATTTTTATAATTTTTAAGAAAGCCTTCGAAATTCTTTGATCCATGAATAGCCAATGTTTTAAAAACATTAATACTTTAAAAAAAATATTTGCTATTTTTTTTTTTTTACTTCTCATCCCAACATTCAAAATCGGGCAAAAAAATGTAGCCAATATTTTTTTTTTTTTTTTTTTTTTTTTTTTTTTATTTGACACCCCCAAAGCGACACGGATATCTGTGTTACAAGTGTTGTTTAAAAAACCTGGAGTGGAGCTAAAAAAAAAAAAAAATTATAACCTCTACGAAACAAACCGCGACACCCTAAAACGACAGAACGCAGAGCGATCTTGTCCGCGGACGTCACGGGAAGACAAACAAACCGATGGACACACCCCGATAACAAAAGCACAAGGTTAATGGTTTGCCCTCCCCTCTTCATCTTTCTCTCTATCTCACAATCGCTTTGTGGGCAAACAGAAATTTGTTTTCTTCGATTACAAATGGAAAATATCGCTGGAGCGAACACACAAAAAAAAAAAACGCAATGAAAAAATATATCGATTTTTTTTGTACTCGATTACTCGATAAACTAAAAATATTTAGTAATATATTTATATATTTTTTAATTACCAAATCTAAAAATACAATAGGTTTTTTTTTTTTTTAAAATAACAAAGCGTACCAGTTTTGAGTTTCGATCAAGTCTAAGTTGAATGGATTTCCGAATTCGGAGGTACGATTACGATACCGTCAAGTAGCTAGTTCGTACCGGTGCTGAGATTGAGTCGTAGAACGAACTGGCGAGTGCTGTTCTTCAGTCCTGACTGGCAACTGGATAAGGGCCCCTGTTTTTGGCAAACACCGCATTATAGTAAACCGATTAGATTGGATTGTCCCCCTTTATTTCCGAATTCTCTCCCCTTGTCTAGAAGCTAATATCGCACCCAAAGGCGAGATTAGGTTTTTTTTTTTTGCCTGTCTTTTTTTTCTGGATTTTTGTTTTTCGCTTCTTAACCCTTTGTTGGCTGTACAAAAAGTTATTTAATCCGCTGCGTATTTATTTGACAACCTTTTAACCCTTCTTCTACTTCTGAACAGTAATCTAAATACTTTGTATTATTCACAAGGGAAAGAAAATCATTGGTCATTCTCTGTTAATCTTTCTTCCCTCCATCCCCCCCCCCTCTCCATGCTAGACCTGAAGTTTTGAAACTAACTGTCCACTAGGTTTCATAGAAAAATGCGCTGCAGAAGAAAAACGTGTTTACAAGTTTTGTTCAAAGCTTAGTGCGTCCTAGTGTCGACTCAGCACTTCTGGGTACCCAGTTCACGTGAAAGAAAATAAAAACGACTTGGCATAGAAGTGACAACACGGTCTTTTCATATGCCGATGTCTAGAAAATGATTGAAATATTGTCGGTTAAGGTCTAAAGGGAACTTTTCAATTGTTGCTTTTAATTTAGTTCTTAGGAGCATAGATCTATACACTTTATATAATTATAACTGTTTAACTGTAAATATTTATCATTTTAAACTTTTCATGTTAGTGCCCAAGACGCATGGGGCAGAAGAAGTAGAGTTTATCTGTTTCAATAACATCGGCAAACAAGGGGGGCATAAGGCAGTCAGCATTTAGCCCACACACCTTTACTTTCCTTACAATGAGTCATACAAATCACGGACATACTTCAGACTGAAGCCTGGGATTCGAACTCGAGACTTTCGGGTTAACAGTCGAAAGCAGAAAATATATGTGTACACATTTATATTAATGTGACGGCGTGGCTTTAGATGTAGAGCGCTAGGCTGCTAACCCGAAAGTCTCGAGTTCGAATCAGGTTCCAAGTCAGTAGGCGCCCTGAGTCAACGTATCTCTGATAGGTACCTAACTCAGGATAGGGAAAGTAAAAGCGGCTGGGCAAATTGCTGACGACATCTTCCTTTCATATACAGAGATCAAGAAACAAATGAATTCTACCTCACTGTCCCATCGGATTGCTAGATCTAATTAAGATTCATTAATTTTTTTTTTTAAATATTTATAAGGTCAAATTAAAAGATGCGACATCTGAGTATAGAAGACACAATGTTGCCGAAATAAAATGGAAGAGCATCAATGGACCTTGGTCTGAATGTGTGTGTGTGTCGTCGGGAGAGGGGGGGGGGTGGTTAGATGACCAAGTTCACGAGGTTGACCCTGGTGAGCGCCCTTCAGTACTCGCCCTCTGTTTGCGGTGGGCCCCGGACTGTTGTTTGCAGTGATTTAATTAAATGGACCCGCGGGGGATTCCATCCAACTCGCTGACAGCAGACGACAATTAGCATGCTAATAGAACAGTCGTTGGCTCCGTGTGCAGAATCACGTGACCCCCACACCCCCACAAGTCATCACGTGACCACGGAAGTGACGACAATCTATCACCAATGCTCATCGCGGATTCTATCTGTTTTATAGTAACGTTTGACTACTTTACGATTGTTAGTTATTTCACAGTAACCCGAGAGTACTATGAGTATCGATTCTTCATTATCCCCTGGGGTCGAAATAGTCCACCTATGGTTATGAGGTGGGGCGACACCATGTCCGCGACAACCCCCTTTGGGGTTGTTTTGTCATGCGCCGTGGAATCGAATTTGGTGTCCTGTATTCGTGGGGAGATAGTTCTATTAGTTTCATCAAGCTGTTCATAATTAGTATGTAAATCTGAAATCTGGGTTTTTACTGGCTTTGAATAGGTAATTAGTTTATTCCTGCCGTTGGGTAAATGACGTCACGATAGCTATGAAAAATGTGCATAATTAATTTTCCCGAATAGCAAAATGTGAGTACTCGACAAAAAGCCATTTGAGACATAATTTCTGCTAATAATAGTTCTGGCTATAATATTAAAAAAAAGAATGTTCATATTTTAGTTACGATATTTCATATGTGTTGTCGGCGTGTATGTTCCCTAGTCTTGTATTGGGAACCAGTTCTAGTACAGAGCAAGAGTAAGTAAAAAACGTAAAGCTCACCTTCCAAACCTGAGGATCTATGGAGCAAGTGAAGCAGAGTTCGCCTGTTTCTGTGACCTCGGCCTATAAAGGGAAGCGCAATGCCCACGAGCCTTTACTTTTACTAACGTGAGTTAGGTACCCATCAGAGCTGGATAGACTCAGAGACGGTCTATTAACTTGAACCCGGATTCGAACTCCAGGCTTATCAGTTAGCAGGCCACGACATCCCACAGAGTAAGGGTACTGTAAAAATGCCAGTCCAAGAGGGGCAATTGTCCTTGGAGACATTTAGATGCCATCTATTTGGTGTCTGTGATTTTGTAAGTTTTGGGAGAATGTAACGCTGAAAACAGGGTCTCTTTAAGGTATATTACACTGGGTGGTGTAAACCGTTTAAACTTCCATTGAATAAACATGAAACTTCCGGGGCGGGGGGGGGGGGGAGCAATTATAAATATTGTTAAGGTATATAATTTCGATTTGAATTGAATGGCAGAGGGGGATGGGAATGACCCCCTGGAGATATGTTTAAAGGGATCTCTGGTTGGAAATAATTCAGAAATCTTGTTGTTGTTGGAGTTGGTAGTTTTGAGGATGATTATGACTTTTTATAATATTACTTTGTGTTTGTGTTTTCGATGTGATTGGCTGTATATTAGGGAGGTAAGTCTGTTGGTAGTTTTGTGCATTGGTTGTATTGTTAGATAGGTGACTGTATTAGTAGCTCTGTTGGACGTGAAGGGAGTTTTCATGAATGATTGTGTTGGCTGTTTTCATGGATGATTGTGTAGGCGGTTTTCATGGAAGATTGTGTAGGCGGTTTTCATGGAAGATTGTGTAGGCGGTTTTCATGGAAGATTGTTTAGGCGGTTTTCATGGAAGATTGTGTAGGCGGTTTTCATGGAAGATTGTGTAGGCAGTTTTCATGGAAGATTGTGTAGGCAGTTTTCATGGAAGATTGTGTAGGCGGTTTTCATGGAAGATTGTGTAGGCGGTTTTCATGGAAGATTGTTTAGGCGGTTTTCATGGAAGATTGTGTAGGCGGTTTTCATGAATGATTGTGTCAGAAGATTATCATTGGGACATGGCACTGAGAACTTGAAAAATGGCCAAATTCATATTAACACGCCTATGCTATCTAAAACCAGAACATTCCAAGCATTAGTCTAGGTCAGGGGTCTCCAAACTTTTCAGTCCGAGGGCCGCATTAACTATCAAATTTCAGATCGGGGGCCAGTTTCTTCCAGACATGTGATTTTTCTGGGAAAATTTCCTCAACCATCACCAACAAACGTTTTTTCCTAAGACAAAAATATCTCCGCGGGCCGGATGAGAGGACTTCGCGGGCCGCATCCGGACCGCGGGCCGTAGTTTGGAGACCCCTGGTCTAGGTCATTCATACTCAACATTTCGGGAAAACCCTAAATTTTTAACTAATAATACCAAAAATAGTCCAAAAAGAAACAAGGAAAGTGACTTACAAAAAAAAAGTGAAGCACCCAGCCTTATGAATCTCTCTCCATACGTGTCAATGGGCATAAAGAGATATTGTCCCCGGCCCTTCACTTTCCCGACGACATCATTAGTAGATCAGGCTTCTCAATAAACACCGTCTTTAGCTCGCTCGGCGGGAACAATGGACGCCTCAAGTCCTGACTCTCGTCCTCATTTCCTGTTGGGAGTTATGGCCCTTAGGACACTATAAGCAGAGGGTGGAAGAATTGCGTCCCCTAGGCAATCGGTGATGTTATTAGGGTCTAACGTTTTTAGGGGTTTGACGGGTACTGCGGTATGCCAGTTGAGAACTGTGGTATGACAGTCTGACATGGTGGTATGACAGTCTGACATGGTGGTATGACAGTCTGGCATAGTGGTATGACAGTCTGACAGTAGGACATGACAGCCTGGTATGGAGGCATGACAGGCTGACGGGCTGACAGGTAGCAGTCTGTCAACATGATATGACTGTTTGAAGGTTACGTATGAGAGTATTGCAATATGATATGACAGTCTGACACTATGACACGACAGTCTGGCATAGTGGCATGACAGGCTGACAGGTAGGTGTTGCAGTCTGTCAACACGATATGACTGTTTGGCAGTTACGCCTGAGCGTATTGCACAATGATATGACAGTCTGTACCTGTGACATGGCAGTCACTATAACATGACAAACTGCCACTATGATATGACAGTCTGTGGCTATAATATGACAGTTGGGCGGAGAAGTCTGACAGTCTGACACAATGCTACGACAGTCTAGCTGTAAGATTCTAGCAAACGATATACTAGCAATACGACATGACAGTTTTGCACTACGGTATGACATTGTGTGAAGACAACACTGACAACAGGATATGTCAGATTGTCACTGATTTGACAATGTGTCAATAAGATATGATAGAGCGACACTACGATTTTAAAAACTTGCTCTATGATATCACGGTGTACTACTACAACCCGATTGCTTGAAGTCGATACAAATGTTTATTGAATTATGTCAATTTTTAAAGCCGGCAAATCTTTATTGGAATAAAAAAAAAAGAATAATGATAATATTACCTAATACTTATACAGAATTAAAATAGTGATAAATAAAGGAATGTACCTTTAGACTCCGTGTAAGAACTTAAATTATAGTTAAATTCATTATTTAATAAAGAAAGTAGCCTACTAAAATGTCACATCTGCTCTCGCGTGTAGCAGTGGTGTACTATAACAACTCGACCGGGAGCGTGGAACCACAATGTTATTAGCGGAAGGAAGAAGACCTGCGAAGTGTAATTATTACGCGACCTTTGCCCCCTATATTTGCGTCACTGCCAGATTGCGTCCCCGGGAAGTCCCAGTAAACAAACAAGGACGCACTGGTGACTGGATGGGACCCGAACCTCATCCCAATATTAGCAATAATCTAGACTAAGAAACTTTTTTTTAAAGTTTCTAAACCTTCATCAAATTTAATAGAGAAAGAATTGTACTGATTAACTGTCATGGTAACTTTATTAAGAGTTTTATAAGAGCTAGTACTTGTCAAGATATGGGATCTTAGACTGAAAAGCGCCCACATCCTTCCCCTGTGTTTCTTTCAAACTTTTTTTTTCTCGAAATAAGTGGGAGGTGGGACCTCAAATATTAGGAGGGGTGGGGGGGGGGGCGG
The DNA here is from genome assembly GCF_028476545.2 of Physella acuta. NCBI lineage: Eukaryota > Metazoa > Mollusca > Gastropoda > Physidae > Physella > Physella acuta. The sequence goes on along the minus strand of NW_026732225.1, from coordinate 96,862 downwards.
ACTAAATTTTCCGGAAGGGGGGAGGTGGACAGTGGTAAAAAGTACATATTTTCTATAAAATTATATTTTGTTCAGGGGGGGGGGGGGGCTTAGGCTATGTCCCCCCCCCCCCCCCGAAGAGAAAGAAATACTACCTTTCCCCCCTCCCCCCATTTAAACACACAGGCACAGCTAAAACTATAAGACATAAAAGAAATGACTTGGTGTTTTTCAGTCGGTACTGATGAAAGGCAGTCGTTGGATGTTGGTGTAGTGTGGAATGTTGTAGTTGTTGTGTGGTACTTAGCGGCGTCAGTTGACTTTCTGTTTGTTTCAGACAATTTTCTCCGTGGGGGGGGGGGAGAAGGGGGGAGGGTGGAGGAATAGTTTTGGGAACAAGGGTGCATTTAAATTTACTGTCTGGAGGGACAAGAGGGAGGGGAGACAGACACTGGTTAAAGTATACACTTTCTAATATAATTTTCTATTTTCTTTTTCTATTTTTTTCCCGGGAGTGGGAGGGGGGGGGGGGGGGTAGGGCGGGGCGGTTGATATGCTTGCGATATTCTGGGGAGAATGGGCAGTTCCGCTCAACTATATGACTGAAAGAAACCCTGCTGTATGTTAGATAAGAGACTGTTGTCAGGTGTGTAGAGTATTTGGAACAGTAGCAGCGTGTATACTTGGTATATTTGGAGTAGTGGTAGTGTGTATAGTTGAAGTGTACGCAGTGGGAGCGTGTATATTTGGAACAGTAGTGGCGTGTATATTTGGAACAGTAGTGGCGTGTATATTTGGAACAGTAGTGGCGTGTATATTAAGAACAGTGGTAGCGTGTATATTTAGAACAGTGGTAGCGTGTATATTTAGAACAGTGGTAGCTTGTATATTTGGAACAGTGGTAGCGTGTATATTTTGAACAGTGGTAGCGTGTATATTTTGAACAGTGGTAGCGTGTATATTTGGAACAGTGGTAGCGTGTATATTTTGAACAGTGGTAGCGTGTATATTTTGAACAGTGGTAGCGAGTAGCCTATATTTGGAACAGTGTTAGCGAGTATATTTGAAGTGTACGCAGCAGAAGCGTGTATATTTGGAACAGTAGAAAGGTTGTATGTTTGTAATTGACGGACGGAAAGTTTCAACAAGATTAAAGGAAATTTTTTCATGTGTTTAAGTCACAAACCATGTTACTTTTCTACAATAAAGACACCTAATTAGGCTAATTACAAAATGTTAATGGATCGTGCCATGACTCGCCACTACACGCCCAAATCGTGTTTGGCGTCTGCCACATCGAGTTTGACGTCTGCCGCCCAGTCACTCGTCCCGTGGAGGGGACTTCATATAATCTATGGGCACGTGCACGGCTCTTAATTATTTCTTGCAGTTAGCACTGCTCACACTGGTCACACTGCTCACACTGCTCACACTGCTCACACTGCTCACACTGCTCACACTGCTCACACTGCTCACACTGCTCACACTGCTCACACTGCTCACACTGCTCACACTGCTCACACTGCTCACACTGCTCACACTGCTCACACTGCTCACACTGCTCACACTGCTCACACGGGATGTAGGTACCCTCAGAGTGGTTTCAAGTCAATTGTGCCGAAAGTTGGAGGGGGTGGGGGGAACTAGAGTGGGGTGGGTTTTAATTGAAACGACGTTTTTTAATTAGTTAACTTTACAATGATTTGCTGCTTGCTATTAGAACTAACGACTGCTTTGGGACTGGCTTATAACGGCTGTTAAGTTTTTACAAACACTTTATATCAATTATGTATAAAAACGAAAAACTAAGCTCTGCAAAATAGTGTTATTGTTAGAGGGTAGTTTTGTTCTTTTATTCATGTAAAACATTAAAAACTGGCAAGGCGTACTTTATATACATTGTATGTACTGTACTTCTAGGTCGTACTCCAAATTCAATCCTGAGATCCGAACTCAAGACTTTATGATTAACAGACGTAGCTGTAGTCTACCACTCGACCACACTGTCCCCTCTAATATCCCAGAGTTCAAAACAATTTATGACAGTTTTTTTCCTATTTATTTGATTGTGCAGGGTCAGTTTGCCATTGGTAAAGATATATGTGTCCAGATATGTTATAGTCGAATGGTCTAGTGGTCGAATATTTGAATGATTGTAAATACAGTTGTGAAACTGTCAAGTTGTCTAAATGTCCAGCAGTGTAGTAAACGATTGAGTAAGTGGTCGAGTGTTTGAATGATCTTAAAATACAGTTGTGGAACGGTCGAGCGGTCTAGAGGTCCAGTAGTCTAGAGATAGAATAGTCTAGTGGTCATGTGGTCAAAGGTTTCATGGGGGAGAATGATCACATGGTTTAAGTGGTCGAATAGTTTTGCTGCACGTTAATTAATACTGTAATTAGTAAATGGTAGTTTGACTTACCATCGTTTTGTTAAACTATAAAAGGAATAGCAATTTTTTTAAAAAACGTGTGACACACGTTACAGTAACAGCTATGTTTGCTTGTCTTCTATTATGTGGCATATAAAAACACACATAACTGACACACTGATATGTTTAATTTTGCTACGTCACCTAGCTAGTAAGATACTCACTAGTCCATTGGAGTTTTTTTTTCACCTATTCTAGCCTTGACTGACCTTGGTTGGGCGATCTACCCGGGTTATGAAGGTCATCTCGCTGGCCAGGCATTTTTTGTACGTCTTGAACTAAAAATAACGTGAATTCCAATCTTATTTGAAACTGCTGAGATGACCTTCGCATTGGAAACCATCGTCCTGTACCCCCCACCCCCACCCTCGCGCACCCCTCACACCTCTCTTGACCATCAAAGTCCAGCCGCACCCCCTAAATCTCCCGCCATTGACCACGTCCACATTCCCCACAAACACTCCACAACAACGCGTCTAAAGACCGACCTAATTAAACAATATTTTTCTCCAAGATAATTAGCACCACCCCGCTCTCCGAGGTACTCCCCTCGGGGTGGACGAGGGGTGCCGTGCCCCACCCCACGGGCTGAATGTCGAGAACCACTTCTAGGGTTTGGACACACGTCCAGATGGTCATTGACTAATGATGTCCAGCGTCAGACCTTTGTTTTGACCATACAAGAGTTAATTAGCTAGCTTTTCCTCTCCATTAATTTCTTTCTTTCTCTCTATTCGACTGTACTCTTATTAGTTTCGTCTCATTATCAGCCAAATATCAGTATATTCCTGTGAAAAGATTACATTTTAAAGCCCTAAAAATTCGCTTTGATAAATATGAAAACACACACACACACATACACACACATACACATAAATATACATAGCCAATGTGGTATTGCAAAACCTAATGGAACAATAGACACACAACGTAGTTTCTGGTTTTAAATTGTGTCATGATTGTTGCAAATTAGCGTCGTTATATCTTCCAAATACCGTCGTCATAACAACCACATTTCGTCGTTAAAAATATCATGCCGTTATTCAAGCTGGCATTTTAAGTTAAACAAAAACTCATCAGATTTTTCAATACATTTCTAATACTTTATTTTTCTTAATCTTTATGCTGAACCTATTTGTAATTCTATCAGGATCATAATAAACAGATTTAGACGAAATCTTGAGAAAGATGAAACACAAATTTTGAAAAAGATAATTTAGTACAAAGATAATACATCACTAATTTAGACCTAATTAGACAAAGATCATTCTGTACAAAACTAGACAACGATTGCGCAACAGATAAATATACTTGGGGCCTAGCCAAGGATCATATAACATACATTCTAGGTGAGAAATACAAGCTAGCTACAATTTGAGTTACAATATTTTCAATAAACTGAAATAAGTGCAAGGAGGAAGATGGCGGCAGTTATAAGAATTGTTACAAAATATTTTTAGGAAAATTCCAGAACGAGGTTAAAAAAATTATGATATTTCTTATTTACTCCCCTCGTTAATTGTTAATTTTTTAAATTTTATTTTAAAGTTTACGTAGAAGACCCTAAAGATTCGGAGAATTTAGAAACGATTAAAAAAAAATAATATTAGCACATCATTTTATCCAACTTCTAAAAATTCTTTAACAACTTAATTACAAATCCTTTCTCCTGTTCAGAACTCATTTAAAAAAAAAAAAATTTCACATCCATACATCTATATATTATTTTTCTTTTTTTTTCAAGATGTAGAAAAAAAATACAAGGGAAGTAATATTTAAATCCTGATAGGATGTAACGAGAGTCCCCTCCCTTCACTGGGGTAACCAAATGGAAACGCTTTGAAACGTGTCGCATTTTTTTGTGTTTATGATTGACATTCTTGTCCGAAATCATCACAAATTACGCGATTGCGACGTAACATGCTTCCATTTTTTTTCCCTCTCTCGCGAATAAATTCATCTTGTCGTTTTTCTCGTGCGCCTTACATCACTCCGGTTTTTTAAAAAATCGGACCGGTCCTTTAAACCGGCTCCAAGCTAAACCGTTCTATCGTTACACACAAGATATAATACTGATGTCTCGGTTTCGCTCTCATCTCAGTATGACGCGTTAGCTCGTTTTCGTTTTTAGATCGAAGCATGTCAATTGGCGATATGCGTGATTTTTTTCCCGTCTTCTAGAAAGATCTTTAACTGCATCTAAGCGCCCTAACGATGTCGTCCCCGGGGGGAGGGGGAGGGGCACTTATTGCCCAGTGTGACCTCAGCCATTTATAATATGCAATCTTTCCTGGTGAATCGTGTGTTGGATAGAGGCTTGCTTTAATTACATATAGCTGTGTGGTTAGCGGTGTGTGTGCTCACACAAACACATACACACATACACATACAAACATATGAATACATGCACATAATAACATACAAAAGCTCACACAAACACATACACACATACACATTACAATTATATGAGCACATACACATACTAACATACAAAAGCTCACGCAAACACCTACACACATACAAATTGAAAACATATGAATACATGCACATACTAACATACAAAAGCTCATACAAACACATACACACATACAAATGCAAACATATGAACACATACAAATACTAACATACAAAAGCTAACACAAACACCTACACACATACAAATCACATACATATAAACACATACTCATACTAACATACAAAAGCTTTCACAAACACCTACACACATACATATTGCAAACATATGATCACATACACATACTAACATACAAAGGCACTTATACATATTATTAAACACTCATACACATACAAACTTACATAGGCACTCACATACATGCAGATTCATAAACACACATAGATGAATACATACACATATTTACATACACATACATGTACATAAAAATATATTAACATATTCAGGCATGGACGCATATTATGATTTATACACACAAATACGAGTACGTACACTTACTTACATACACATACTATCATACACATACAAGCACGTTTATAATGACTAATGCAAACACATACAGACGAATACACTTACAACTTACAAGCATATATATATATAACAAACTTACTTACAAAGGCACGCACACAAATAACAATACATAGACAACCACATAAACATACATATACTTAGAAGCACGGGCTGACAGTGATTAATCCACATATGGATATTCTTACACGTGTTTACGTTTGCCACATTAGCATTGTCTAGAGAAAAAAATACTAGCAACAAATTAATAGTATATGAAAACTTATTTTCCTACGAAAACTTATATACTTATGTTACGTGGGGGGTTTGTTTTTTAAACCGATTGATAGAGAGAGAGAGAGAGATGGTGGTGGAATTATTCTCTCAAATCCGTGCATCCTTGTGGGTCAAGGAGGTTTACCAGACCTGAGCAAAACTAATTACTTTTCACTAATACAACATTAATATTTAACTAAAAATAAAACTTAGCATTTCAATACATTTATTACGTATTACAGACAATACAATAGATTACAGTGTTCCGATAATCAGAGCGAATAACAACATCATCACTCTACATACTTTCAGTACCGGTACTCACAACTCCATACATACAGCGACATAACAGGGACTGTCAACAGGACAGCTTTTCGACGACAGCCTCGGGTTGACATCTCGATGACCGGTACAGCAACAGCATCTCATAGGACAGCACAGGTTGACATTATGACGACAGGTACAGCAACAGCATCTAGCCGCATGTACAGCGACAGCAGCTCACAGGACAGGACAGGTCGACACCACGACGACAGGTACAGCGACAGCATCTAGCCGACAGGTACAGCGACAGCAGCATCAAAGGACAGGACAGGTCGACACCACGACGACGGGTACAGCGACAGCATCTAGCCGACAGGTACAACGACAGCAGCTCACAGGACAAGTCGACATCATGACAGGTACAGCGACAGCATCTAGCCGACAGGTACAACGACAGCAGCTCACAGGACAAGTCGACATCATGACAGGTACAGCGACAGCATCTAGCCGACAACTGCAGCGACAGCTTCTGCACCTTCTAAACAGCAACAGTACAGCATCTCATACGACAGCAACGGCCCACCATCGCGACCAGCCTTAGCACACACATACACATCTACTCCATCCAAAGCCTAGCTCTACACTGAGCTTGCAACAACCTAACCTCCATCGTCCCAGGTATGCGACCTAGGGGAAACGGGGGGGGGGGGGGGGGGAGGGGGGGGTGAACAATGGTTTCTTGCCGGGTCGTATCTGAATTGTTAAATAGGCCAAGCTGGAGGAAAGAGGGGGGGGGGTATTAAATGAGGTACCAGCCAACACTTACTTGTTATATACTGGTCGTAAGTGTAAACATGACGTTATGTATATACACTAACACAAACGATTTACAAACAAACATAGGCATTGATATTTACAATTACAATCACTGCTATTTTCATCTTTTATCTTAAGAGTATTTTTTCTTCTCTCACATTGTTTATATTTCATAGCAATAACAATATTTGGGGGGGGGGGTGTAAAAAAATTTGAAATCTGAAAATGAAAATTGATGTGATTTTTTGTTTTGTTTTTGACACAAAATCAAAAACACATCAAACATCCACACAGGCTTGAAACAAAAAAAAATATAGTTAAAAAAAAACATGAGCACTTAAAGATATAAAAAAAAAATGTTTTCATACAAAGAAATGTTTTTACGAAATTAAAACAAAAAGGGAAGGGTTTTACAAAACATTTTGATGAGAAACATCCTCATTCTTTGTAAGGTACTGAAGCTTAAATGTATGGTATCATGTGGGGTTGTGTAGTGTCTGGTTGGGTTGTGTAGTTGGGTTGTGCAGTTGGGTTGTGTAGTTGGGTTGTGTAGTTGGGTTGTGTAGTTGGGTTGTGTAGTTGGGTTGTGCAGTTGGGTTGTGTAGTGTGTCGTTCGGTTGTGTAGTGTCCAGTTAGTTTGTGTAGTGTCCAGTTGGGTTGTGCAGTTGGGTTGTGTAGTGTGTCGTTCGGTTGTGTAGTGTCCAGTTAGTTTGTGTAGTGTCCAGTTGGGATAGTTGTTTGTTTTTTTGTTTGTATGTTTGTTTGCTCTATGTGTCATATTGATTCCCACTAACTAGCCTACTAGGAATACCTCAAAGTTCCGAAGACAAATATACTTAGTGTCTCAACGAGACTTACCAAGAGATCTAAAGGGTGTCACCAGATCCTACAACAAGCCTGACAAAAGCTCACAAAGGAATCTACAGTCCAACCAATAGACCAGCTGTTAAACCCACCACGCTTGTTATTATGTCGGCGTGGTCGAGTGGGTAAAGCTAATGGTTGCTTAACCGAAAAGTCTCGAGTTCGAACCCTTGGGCAGATGAGGCTCGTTAGCTGGGGACAGCCACTCTGCTACGAAAGACAGCTCCAAAATTAATCAACTGCTGCCTTGTAGTAGAAAATCCAAAAAGAAATCTGAGTCAACGGCGCATAATCAGCTGACACGTATACTTAATTGTGTTGGTGGGGATCCCTTCCAACACTAAAATTGAGAGCGAAGAAGAAGAAAAAGTTAATCCATTAATAAAATATAGATAGGGGTCTAAATAAATAAATAAAATAAGATAACGAACTCGACTATATCTACTTATCCTTCAAGGTTATTTCTGTTATTACTTACAGCAGTAAATCTTTCTCCGCTAAAATTAAATATTTCACGTCGTTGGTGTACGACAAAATTTCATTCCCTTAGTTAACCCTTTCATTTCCACCGATTGCCTTAATATTCCATTTATTTCCGAGGGGTGAGTATTTTTTATATCCTTGAGTTGGAGGGTTAAGTTTATGCATGAGTCACAAAAATAACTGCGGCTACTGAAGGTGCCGCAGTTCAAGGGTTAATGTTGGTAGTTGTGACGCAGTAGTACTTCAAAATTTTTTCAGTGTGGGTTGGTGATAGAGATATATTGTTGTGTTGTAGAAAGGTTTCAAGAAATGTTTACTGCTACATGCGAGGAGTTGGTTAACGTGGGATTGTGTTCAGTGGTTATGAAAGTTCAAGATGTAGTCACCAAGTCAGTGGCGGACTTTGCTAAGAGCTGACACGGCATGTACCCAGGGGCCCACTTATAATTTTAGGACCCGAATCTAGTGTCTTACGCTAACGATTAAAAATAGTCTTTGTGATGCAATAATTACAAGTTTACGGGGAGTTTTCAGGAAAGGGCACCGTTTAAGATATATCTGCGTCTGTGAAATATACAGTGTAAATAAGGATCGAGTCTAGAGCAGTGGTTCTTAACCTTGTTTCGATCAAACCCCCGAATTTCGGTACGTCAGTCTCAGAGTTTGTTTGATGTCAAGACACACTTCAGATTTTGTCAAGGCGGACGATAGAACTATTAAGAAGGGTATCGGTGAAAGCACATATGAAAATGGTGTTGTTCGATACCTCAACAAAGGTCTAGACTGATATGGATAGAAATAGCGAGAGATGTCATCTTTGAGACAATATAATGAGAGAAGACGGTGTTCTAAAAAAAATGTGTTCCTTGACATAGACACAAGTAAGGACTTGTCAGTATTTTTTCTTATGTAATCACTTGCTTGTAGTGTTAATATACCGTAAGCTTTTTCTCTTAAATTTCTCCAAAATACTTTCAAAGACTTTTATTTGTGTTATGAATATATGTGCAATTGTCGTGAAAAACAAAAATCTTTTTAGAAATTTGTGATGAGAAAAAAAATTCCATTTGTCCAGCAGAAAAAAAAAACGTCAATGCCGTGTCAAGTAATCCTGGTTCCAAAGTGTTTTCTAATGAGTCTAAGACAACCGCATGGGGGTGGGGGCAGGGTCGTAGTGGTGGTGTCGATGGTGACCACGACACAGAACCGTCCCCGCACACAGCCGGTTAGAGGCAGTTACCACAGTAAACGTCACATACGGCGGAGAAAGAACCGGCAATTCCCGCAAATAGCCGGACCATCGCGGACGCCTTTCACTTGCCCATAAAACCAGCCCGGAGAGAAAAAAAACGGTGGAGCTGACTCCTGTAATGAATAAATGTAAAACTTTGATCAAACAGAGCCGTAAATCTGCTACAAAATGCCCGGCTTCGAACTGACAGCTCCCATTGAATGGTTCATGGGGTATTTGGGGGGGGGGGGGGGGTAGGGTGTGGTGGGAGGGGGGGGTAGGGTGTGTTGGGGGGGGGGGACGACGGTAAATCAGACCAAGTGATCAGTGAGGCAACTCGTCCCTCCTGCCAGATTTTTTTGTTTTGTTTTAAAGGGATGTGATGAGGGTTGGGGTGGTAGAATTAAGTGATCACAACAGGCAGTTAAGTGTCCGATAAAGCCGTAATAATGTTAATCTTCTTAATGATAAGACGTGAAGTTGTTAACATCAACGCTTACCCCTTCAGAACCAGTGTTTCTTCCAGGCATCTCTTCGGTGCCGCAGTTCAGAAAGTCTACCCACCCCCCCCCCCCCCCCCACCCCCCGAAAGAAATTAAATTTATATAGACAAAATATACTTCTAAAAGTGTCCGCCCCCCACCGAAAATTTTAGTCCGACTCCCCCCCCCCCCCCGAAAATTTCAAGGGCACCCCCCCTCGGAGAAAAAAAGTCTGGAAGAAACACTATTCAGAACTTAAACACTAACCCTAGTCCCTACCATATTCCTAATGATTATCCTGACTTTAAAACTAAACACATGAATACAATAAACATTCTTAAACACCTATTTTTTGGGAGAGCTCTGCCGGACACTGGTAAGAAGAACTACACCCCCCCCCCCCCACATTCCCACCCCCCCCCCCTCCCCGACACATATATAACATATTTCCTACCCACCACAAATCATCTCGTCGGGAATCTGATAGTCCCCGTGACCTCTAACCTTTTCCTCACTTTAGCGATGACGCCAGCGGATTCCAACCCCTGTTTTGCATAACCAAGACATCCGTCACGGTGACCCTTGTCCACTCCTGCGTCACCGTGACCCCTTCCCTCACTCCCACGTCACATAACCTAACGTGAACACGAACACTCCTTTTGACCCCGTCGAATATTTCTCGTTTTTTCCCAACACCACAGCGAGATTTCGGACAGTCGCCGTGTCATGGTGGACAATAGCCACACAATCCTAAACAAAAAAAGCCGGATCCGAAGCCGGACACCGGCATCGCAGTATACAGCAGTTGATTGTGGCCCTTGAAGATTTGTGTATCTTCTCCTTTGGGAATTCCCGGAGTATTTTTTTTTTAGGAATTGGGTTTTACCTCGCCAATTAGATGATCCATCTTTCTTTCTTTTTTTTTCTTCTCCTCGTTTTCATTCACTTGTGAGGCTTTAATTTACTCATTATTCGCTGAGGAATTCTGGGGGTAAAAATTAAAGAAATTCTGATTGGCTATTGAATGTGTCATAAAATTAGGAGTAGTTTTTTTTTTGTATACGTGGTAAGATGCATGGGTGAGAATGTGGGTAAAGATGGTTGTGAGAATGTGGTTGGATGTGGTTGTAAAGTGAAGGTGTTATTGCAAATGTTGTATGTGTTTGTATGAGGTTGTGTGGGTAGATGATTATGCGAATGATTATTAACAGTTTCATCATCATACACGATGAATCCGGAAACTGTACATTGAATCTACACCCAAAATTCTTAAATTGGATTGGATTAAGATAAAAATCATCACCAGATAATTGACGTTTATTTGCACAAATTAATAATTATCATACACGGTTATTTTTCTTTCAAAGTCAAGCTGACCGAGAAGTTCTACCCCCCCCCCCCCCCACCCATATAGGGGTAATTTTAAGGCGTGGTTCAATTACGCGTTTAAGACAGGATGGAGGGGGAGGGGGGATAATCTAGGGATACGGATTTCTTTTTTTAAAAGGCTTTCAAATATTATCACAAACAGCATAACGAGCGTTTAAAAATATTTTCCTACCGCGACCTTTGCCCTTGCAGAAATGAGCCGGGACGCGACTGCAGTGCGCATGCTCCGCGACCCCAATTTGAACTCGCGCGGCGTGGATGCGAAGAAATTGGACCAAATTTGCTAGAGATAAACAAAAATTGGCCCTAATATTTCAAGCCCCGGAGATGCTTGGGAAATGACGATCGAGGGGGAAAAAAATTTGCAAACACGGATTTGTTTTTAGCTAGCCAATAGTGAGGAAGTTTGGGTAATATCAATAGACGGGTGGACAATGTTTGTTCTGAGATGTAGGGCACTTGCGGAACAACATCTTTGCGTGCGCGATATATATATATATATATATATATATATATATATATATATATATATATATATATATATATATATATATATATATATATATATATATATATATATTTATTTATTTATTTATTTATTTATGTATTTATTTATTTATTTATTTATATATATATATATATATATATATATATATATATATATATATATATATATATATATATATATATATATATATATATATATATATATTCTTTACAGATTTACTTCTTGATGGTTAACGTAATAAGCAAATTAAGGTTTTCACATATATTATAAACAGGAATTTTGTTTTTATGTTATTGCTTTTTATAGCTGTGTTTTAGTTACTTAATATGACATCATAAATATTTTAGTTTGAAAAAATGTGTTTATTTTTGTAATTTGAAAATAATCAAGTCAAAACCTGATACACAACGAATATGCAGATGGTTGTAATTTTTTTTAAAATGTATTATGTATTGCATGCCATTAACGTGTTATTATATTGTCTGGCACTGAATTCAATCTAAGCCATGTCACATACTCCCATACATAGCCAGGTCGTACCTCCCTCCCATACATGTCCCATCCCTCCCTCCCATACATTCCCATCCCTCCCTCCCATACATGTCCCATCCCTCCCTCCCATACATGTCCCATCCCTCCCTCCCATACATGTCCCATCCCTCCCTCCCATACATGTCCCATCCCTCCCTCCCATACATTCCCATCCCTCCCTCCCATACATGTCCCATCCCTCCCTCCCATACATGTCCCATCCCTCCCTCCCATACATGTCCCATCCCTCCCTCCCATACATTCCCATCCCTCCCTCCCATACATGTCCCATCCCTCCCTCCCATACATGTCCCATCCCTCCCATACATGTCCCATCCCTCCCTCCCATACATTCCCATCCCTCCCTCCCATACATGTCCCATCCCTCCCTCCCATACATGTCCCATCCCTCCCTCCCATACATGTCCCATCCCTCCCTCCCATACATTCCCATCCCTCCCTCCCATACATGTCCCATCCCTCCCTCCCATACATGTCCCATCCCTCCCTCCCATACATGTCCCATCCCTCCCTCCCATACATTCCCATCCCTCCCTCCCATACATTCCCATCCCTCCCTCCCATACATGTCCCATCCCTCCCTCCCATACATTCCCATCCCTCCCTCCCATACATGTCCCATCCCTCCCCTCCCATACATGTCCCATCCCTCCCTCCCATACATGTCCCATCCCTCCCTCCCATACATTCCCATCCCTCCCATACATGTCCCATCCCTCCCATACATGTCCCATCCCTCCCATACATGTCCCATCCCTCCCATACATGTTCCATTCCTCCCTCCCATACATGTCCCATCCCTCCCTCCCTTACATGTCCATGTTAACGAAGAGATCAATGCTCGCCTCGTGAAAGACGACAGACTCGTGTTCCTGCATGTAATGCACCGGGTCGATGACGTCATCCACTGCACGCTCAAGACGTCGGTGCGTGTACGAGTGCTTCACTATAGAACGAACTAATTAAATCTTTTAATTAATAACATGGTAGACATGAAAGGGGCGTAACGCTCTCTGAATCAAACGGCACTTCGCTCTTTCGCTTCACTTCCTGTAGCTAGAAGGCGGCATTACACTCACAATACCTTACATGCGCACTATTTTTTATAGACAAAACAATTCGAACGTAACAAACATGAGAACAATATTTATGTAACTTCAAGTAAGTGCACCTAAGTTTGATAGTTTATCCGTTTATGAATTTATCTGTCCGTCTATCTGTCTATTTTTCCGTGTGTCTGTCCGTCATCAGTCCGTACGTCCGTCTGTCCATTCGTCTGACCGTCTATCCGTCCGTCTGATCGTCTGTTCGTCTGTCCGTTTGGCTGTCTGTCCTTCCATCCATCCGTTCGCCTGTTCGTCTGTCTGTCTGTCCGTCCGTCCGTTTGTCCGTCTGTCCGTCCATCCATCCGTCTGTCCGTCCATCCGTTCGTCCGTCCGTCTGTTCGTCCATCCGTCCGTCCGTCCGTTTGTCCGTCTGCCCGTTGATCCATCAGTTTGTCGCTTTGTCTGCCTTTCTTGCTCACTCTGAATACACGATCTAATCGAAACTATTTCCCATTGTCGACCCATACAACACCATGAAAACCCCATAATTTTTCTTTATTTTTGTTTCTCCGCCTACCCCCCCCCCCCCTGTCACACCTTCCGTCATGCGCAGTGAAAAGCCCGATCAAGGGAGAGTAATCTCCTTGTTTCTATCTGTCCGGAGTTACCACAAATGTCTCCTACGCTTATTAACAAAGATCCGGGGGGTGCATAATTAAAGGTCAATATTGACCAATCTTCCGTTACAAACCTGACCCCACGGGCCGGCCAGTGATGTCAATATTGACACAGTTGACCACTGGTCACTGATGAATGGATGGAGTGCCTGATGGTCCGACAGTTTGAATAGATCACCTGTTGTTCGGTGTTTGTCATTTTTTGGATACTTTCGTGGTGGAAATGTGGACACACGTGCGCGCGTTCTAATGAGGTCAAATGTCACGTGGTCAGATTGGGATGAGACGAAATTATCTATTTTTAGCTTGTAATTATTGTGAAGTAGGCTTAAAGTTCTAGGAGAAAGGACACGTGGGAGACAGCTATACGTCCACATGAGTTTCTATATGTGTTACAATTTGTTTTGTAAGTTTTAGATTTGTTATGGGCATAGCGCTGATCACACTACCCCTTCATATGCCGAGGTCCATGAACTCTACTTCATCAGCCTTACGTCTTAGACACAAATGGGAAAATGTGATATTTGTTATATCCTTTACAATCGTGCACACATATAATTTAAAAAATGCAACTTTTTCATCCACCCCCTCTAAACGAGAAAAATAAACACAGAAAAATGTTAAAGTAAAACACTGTTTCAGTAACATATGTAACATCATCCTTTCCACTTCATAACAACATGATAAACCATCACCCATCTGTTTGTTGGTTTGAAATATTTTAAATGTTGTATAAATTATGTCTGTTAAATATTTTAAATGCTGTATCAATTAAGACTGAGCAATATTTCAAAGAATGTATCAATTATGACAGTGAAATATTTTTAATGATGTATCAATTATGACTGAAGTATTCTAAATATTGTATCATTAGTGGCGGTGAGATATCACTACAGCTGTTGGGCTATAGCTACAATGAATTCTCCTGTACTTAACTTTCATGTCTTATTCTACAGTTGTACCATTATTCTCTGTACCGTCTCTTAAAAAAAATTACCATTGCTCTTTTTTACTCTTTGATCTTATAAAAACTCGACTCATAATGTAATTTAATTCCGTAATGCTATTATCATTACAACTAGATATTACTTTTACACTTGTCTACCTTATGCTAATTGTCGAAATCTTATTTCACAGTGGCTAGGCTTTGTGAAACAAAATTTTAGAGGAGTTATTAAATGAATTTTTTTTTAAAATCTATTCAATATACCCTCAGCCCCCGCATTAAAAAAATACTAGTTCTAAAAATGAACATAATTTTAAGTGATCTTTTTATGTAATTAGCTCATAAAATATATTAAAAAATCATTTATAATTAATTTTATAAATATCAGCACATGTATAAGTAATTTTTAATCTTAAAATACCAGAGCACTTTAAATAATATAATTTTATAATTTAAAATATCAAATTATGAGGCATCTGGTTTTATAAAAATAAAAATAACTACCTCTTATTCAACGAGTCTTTAACTACATAGTCCCCTCCGCTGAAAATAATATTTTAGATTCCAACATCTAAAGGAATTTCGCGGTCCATATCGCATTACTGACATCTATTTTTAGAAAGCCAAATCTAGTAATGTTAAAGCTTCTTTTAACCGGCTAATGCCGATGTGCTTGTCATACTGAGGGGGGGGGGGGGATCGCTAGATGGCGTCACTTCTACATTGGAGGGCGGAAAAAGAGGCGGGGAGTGGCGCCCCCCTCTTGTTTGTACACGGCACAGCAGAAAGACTTACGGTAAGCCTATTAAATGTTGTGTAATCCTCTCTCATTTCCGCTTAATTTGACACTTTCTGGAAGCTGGCACGTGACATTTGGCACGCTCGTCGGTCAAGGTCACTCCATGGTGAAGATCACAACCGGGAATATTAAAACGACCTTGTTTATTGATCTTTGTATTGATCAATATGTATTGCTATGTATTTAGCATGAACTTATTTGGACATGCGCACTTGCGTGATAACATCAATTTTGTTCTTCGTTTGTCTTTTCAGCTTTCAGAAATGTTTAAGCCTACGCACTATTTTTTTTTTCATTCCTCTCCAGTTTATAACTTCACGTAAATAATTTTTTAAAAAGAGTTTTAAGATACACTTCACAAATTAGTTTCGGGAGAATTTGTTTTTTTTAGAACTGCGCGTTGATTTTAAATAAACATAATTTCTTACCATGGTTACTGGTAAGGTGTAAACGGTTGTAATCCCGAGGTGGGAGGAGACTGAATGACAGATGGCCTGATGACTGGTTTAATTACCAATGCTTAATTAACAATAATACTGCTGAAGGTGTAACATTTTATTTTTTACTAAATACCTTTTCTAAAACATACTTTATTATTTATTGTTTAAAAAATAGTACTGACTTTTTATATTTAAAGAAAAGTCATTAATTTTTAAATTTCGTGCAAATAAAAAAAAATGTGTTATTATTTAAAAAAAAAAAGTATATATTAGTTAATTTCTAGCAATTAAAAAAAGGATTCATAATTTAGATCTAAAACTCGTGTTTGTGAGTTGCATTTGTCCCTGCCCCATTTTTTCCACTCCTTTGCCTTCATTCGAGATTTTAAAATAAATCACTCAATATTCTATTTTTTATTTTACTAGAAGTGATGGAACTTATTTTTTTAAATTGATGAAGTTAATATTCCACATTAAATTTTCTCGAGATGTTCAATAAGATTCGATCAACCTTTTCAAAATTCCAAGTTCTAAAGGGAAAAAAATTCTTTTGATAAAGAAACGAATAACGACAACAATTTAATAGAGATAAAATTTCATTCACAAAACATTCATCCCCATATCATTTCTTACATGTATTAATACTATTTGCATCCAACTTGTATTTTTATCCATTTCTTTTCTTCATCCCCTAGCATTCGAAATCTTGAATTGCTTGATTATATTTGATTTAGCTGTGTGATTCGCGTGAATTATGATCCCCCACAAAAGAAGCATCCCAGAACAGCGCTGAGCAGACGGTATTAAATAGTTTAAGTTTGCGCAACTTCCGTCCATTAACCTAATTAGAACGCAATTATTCCCCTTTGTAAGGGGGATAAGCAGCGCGCAAGGGAGATCAATGTGGGTAAATCATAACATTTTTACAGCAGGTTCTATACAGATCCCGTGCTTGTAAGCGATAGCGGATCCGTGTATTAAAGAGGCGTATAACAAAAGGGCCGTATAACACAGAGCCATAGAACAAAAAAGCCTCGCGACAAAAGCGATGTACGTGCGATCATGGTGGAGGTTTGCCGTGAGTACATTTAAGTTAGGGCAGAAGTATGGAGTATATTTGTACCGTATATACTGTGTGTGCTAAGACAATGGCTGATATATTGAATAGCTCTTGTACGATTGCACGTAAAACAATAGCTCTAAAGCCTAGTATTTAAGAGCATTCCGCCCAAAACTTAATTATACATAGAAAAATACAAATTAATTAGATTTCCAATCGCAAATCTATATTTATATAATGTTATAATTTTCTGTGAGGTAAATAAAACATGTATTTTTTGTTATGTGAATACAAATTATTTTTTCATTTATGTAATAAAACATAGAAATTCTCTTATGTGAAATAAACAATAATTTTCTGTTAATTAAATATAATAAGACATGAAACTGAATAATTTGAGTTAATATTTTAAGATCTATTTTTTAAATTAAGTTGTATGCTAATTTATTTAAGTAATAATAAAAATATCTTAATCTATTTAGAAGTAGTATGTTTTTATTTTAGTGAAAGACTCTATTTTTATAACCACCGTGGTTTAAAACCAATATTAATAAACAGTCCTCTACGAGGGCTGAAACAATATAGGTATTGAAACATAAAAGTCAGGAATTCCTCTTTTTGCATTACTATGTTAAGGCTGGGTTTAAGCTAGTAATGACATCATCGTTTGTATAATGCAGCATGGTCGTCCTTTGAACCTAACCCCGAATTCCATTTCATAAAACGTGACTTATCCACACATTCTTCAGGTGAGGCGCGGCAGATGAAACACGAAAGCTGAAATTCTGTATCACAAACCCTACAGACTCAACCAGTTTGGTTGTGGTATGGTCACTTTTGGGTTAGAATGTCACGTTTTAGTAACATTCGGGATACTTTTGTAGCTATTTTACCCATAAATCCATGTTAATCCCGTCCAGTGTCCGCCGTGTGACACGGAGACTAGGAGTTATCTCCCGTCCATATCCGTCCATGTCGCTGCACTCTCCGGGGGCCGGGGCGAGGATTAGGGTAGAGATGACCACATTAATACCGTTTTAGTGACCTCAGCCGTAGGGGGTCAGTCTCGTTAACAATGGTCGGACGCTGACTCGATCAACAGGCTGGGGGGGGGGGGGGGGTTAGGCTAAGTGATGTATCATCACGTGATGAGGGCTTTGAAGAATGTGGTCAGGGAGTGGTCTTAGAGCAGTGAAGGGGTAGGGGAGGTTCTAGATGTAATGGGAAGGAGTGTCAGAAAGGAATGCAATCACTCTCAATATATATATATATATATATATATATATATATATATATATATATATATATATATATATATATATATATATATATATATATATATATATATATATATATATATATATATATATATATATATATATATATATATATATATATATATATGTGTGTGTGTATGTGTGTGTGTAAGTGTGTGTTGTATAGTGGATGTTTTTTCATTCATTTAAAGTTGTCATACTTAATTTGTTCGATTTAAAACAAGCTATAAAAGCAAGCTATAATTCGCGTGTTTATAAAACATCCTATGAACACAAATCCTAAGTTTGTGAAGTCATTCTAAGAAAGCACCAACCGCTGCAATATTTATTACGACAACCACTATGGTATTTTAAAACACCACCCACTCCGCTAATTAAAAAGGCCAACCACTCCGCTATATAAAAACGCCAACCCATCTGATATGTAAACAATTAAAAGGCCAACCACTGCCCCAAACGTACTGGGTAAAGTAGTGTTAATGGTTGATGACGAATGCATGGGTTGGGTTGGGTTGGCCGAACCCCTCCGATACTTGTTCTCACATTAAAACAGCACAAATTGGCAAGTCAACAAAAATCACGTGATTATAGTCCAGGTCCGGGGTGATAAGTGGAGACTTGACACTCCACGTGGACTTGACACAACTTTGACTCAGCGTCGGCCCAGATAGACGGGGGGGACGGGGCGGGGACGGGACACGACCGTGCAAACACGCGGGGGGGGGGCATCCAGACCCACCCAGGGCCAAGTTTGCTGTTCAACTTAACCCAGCATGTGCGTTACTCATCCACAAATCTCATTAGTTAGACCTCTATTGGTCACTCCCTGACAGGGGGGGGTGTACGTGGGGGGGGGGGGGGAGGGAGGGGTGGGCAGTTAGGGTCGAGGGTACGAGTGGGGGCAGGCTGGGACCTCTGCACTCGCTACTGCATTCAAGCAGACGTGTCATGCATTAAAAATCATGACACTGACGGGGCTTTGACTTGCCAAGTAAGCCTCGCGCATATTCATGTCATATTCTGAAAGAAACACAATTTCGGACTGAGCTACAAAAACTCGCTGTTACCATCTGGCATATAATGCCGTCACATTTTTGTTTTTATTAGAACTTCGTGTATTCAATCAACAACTACTTGTTAAATGTTTATAAGTAAACAATACACTGTAAATAATAATATTAAAAAATTAGGTGTGTTTCATGCCAAAAACAATGTTTCATTTTATTCTTTTTCGTTCTTAATTTTAGTGTTGGAAGGGATCCCCTCCAACATAAATATACGAGTCAACTGGTTATACGCCATTGAGGTCATTGACTCTAATTTCAGCCTGCTTTTCGTTTTGGTTTTGCTTCCATAGCCTTTGTCCAACCAAGAACAAACTACAAGGCAGCAGTTGTTTTATTTTGGAGTTGTTTCTCCTAGAAGAGAGGCTGTCCCCAACTAGCGATCCTCATCTTGTTTATAAAAATTTTTCTCAACATAATACAAAGTAAAAATAATCATCTTTAGACCTAGCGACCCATTGGTTAGATAAAGTAGAGCTCATATGTTACTTGACCTCGGCATATGAAGGGAAGGTGTGTTCAGCACTTTGCCCAGTCTCAACATAATCTTCTTTTTCGTTCTTAATTTTAGTGTTGGAAGGGATTCCCAAGTATACGCGTCAACAGGTTTTTCTAGAGCCTCATCTGCCCGAGACTTTTCGGTTTAGCAGCCATGAGCTTTACCGACTCGACCACGCCGACCCCTTAACATAACGAACAGCTATTAATGATAGAAAACGATCTTGTAAACCATGTCCTTGAGCACACGTATTCTCACACAAATCACGTTTTTAAAACACCGGCAAAGGGTTAATTACATGTCTCGGGGTCAAGGTATCAATAAGATAATTGGCTTTATTAAATAGATAATTAGGCAACACAAAAGGTGTATAATATATGTAATGAGCTAAGTGGTAATTAATTACAAACGAATTAATTAGATGATTAACAAGCAAGCATGATAATCATAGCATAAATGTCGCTTATCTATAATATATTATTAGAACATGGATTTTTATAGCACGCTTGGATACGGTCCTTTAAAAAAAAATTTTTTAAATATACTGGGAGACGCTTTGATAAAAAAAAAAATAAAGAAAAAAATAGCGTATATGACTAGTTTGGTGTGTCATAGACACATTTTTTAAAGCAATGTTATACCGTGGAATTCAATGTACAATTTTGTTATAAACCAATGGCGACCTCCGCTCCGTGATTGCTTACTTTCGACACTATTACCGTAGCAGGACCGGGGCAAATAGAGCCCGCTCGCCACATTGGTCGGTGTAAAGGGTTTCCTCTAATTTGATTGGTCAGTTGAATGACCGGGATGCTCTGGACAATGTGGTCAATCTGGTCGTGCTGGATGTCCATGGGGTCAAGATTACATGGAACCTGATGATGCTGATTCTGGTCGCAGAGTTAGAGGACGATGGGGAGGGGGAGGATGAAAAGAGTTTGGGTGGGGAAAAAAGGGGGGGGGGAGTAAAAGTGGAAACCTCATTTCTTTAAAAATTGTGTTTGAGTATAAAAAAGGGGTTGGGGTGGGGGGGGGGGGGGTGAAATTTTATAAAGGAGATGGTTAATGTATGGGAGGTGAAGGGTGGTGGTTGTGGGTGGGGGAGGTAGGGGTCAGAAAGGTTGCTGAAGAGGTTGACACAAGGGGCCGTAATTTGATGATGAAGATCATACGAATGTCGGAACGGGATGGGATTAAATGCAGAGGTCAAACTTTTCTTCACCAAAACGACATGGACATTGGTTGTGAGTTACATGTTAGTAGTCAATAGGAGGATTTATCCGTACAGCTCTAAGTCTGCCTAACCCCGATAGATCTAATACCATTATCTGGTGCTAGTGTAGAAAAGATATAGATCTATTCAAACGGCTTGTACATGACAATCTCAATTGCCCGTATGTAAAAGAAATCTTGTATAACATAACGTTATTGATAACAAACTGTATAAAACTTTAAATGTACCGTATACATATTTGTTATTTCACCGTGATACATTTCAAATATCTTCTTCAACTTACTAAACTTGTGACTAAGTAGGCCCTATATATTTACATCGCTTGAGAATTAAAGAATGTCCTGAATTAATAATTTGCTGTCCGTTTCACTCTATGAAGTCCCGTGTCTTAAAGATAGACCTAGGAAATATTATATGTATCCTATATTACAAATCTATTCTAAAACGAAAAAAGTCCCAAGACCTTAAGATTTATATATTTATTCATTCAAGAAATTCTCCCCGGCATAACTGTTTTGAGAACCCTCGACCATCGGGTCCAACCCAGCATACCATCTGTCTCCATCCCTCTCCCCATGTAAGCCAGGATTAGCATACCATCATGATTTTATCTAACACGTATGCCAGGCTCTATAACATTTTCTTCCATGACGGCCGGAGTATTTATCCATCTACAGGCTTTTCTGGCATACCGTCTCGACAGTCTGCCACAGTACGCGCATGAGTGGCCAGGGACACGCGCTCATTAGAAGCCAATTTCTATTTGCCAGTTTGGTTAACGTTGGATGTAGTGGTGATGGTCTTTATTTTTTTTTAACGGCGGTGATGCATAAAATGGTGATGTGTAAGAGGGTGGAATAAACGCAGACTATAAGATTATAAAGGTATAAAGGAACAAGGGGAGTTAATCGAATATAAATGTAGGATAGATAATGAGTTAAGGGGGGAGTTAAGGCGACTCTAAAGGGGAAGGAGGGGGCAATTTAAATGGTGAAATGAAGGGACTGAGGGAATGTAAGTGTTGAACGTTGGAATACAGCATTCAAGATTTTGATAGAGCAATTCATTAGCATAGGAGAGAGTTAATTTAGTGTTTAGTAGAAGAGATTAACGTAGGGGGAATATTATCGAGGGTATAATAGTTTATCCGAGGTGAAAGGATGGTGCGGAATCGTAATGATAAGGGATTGGGGAAATCCGTAATAGGGAGTAAAGAGAAAGAGAGGGGATGGAGGGACGTAAATTGATTGTGTTGATTGAGTTAATGAAATGAATGACGTCACGTATATGATTCGAAAGGCTGAGATGTGGGAGGCTGAATGAATGAGATTAATGAGATTTATCTAATTAACGACGGTGATGAAAACGTGTCTAAAGGTGGTCTGTGAAGCGTGACAGGTAATGATCTAGCAGTGTCCTCCCATCTTAAGACATAGATACAAAAGATAACATACAAAAGATAACATACAAAAGATAGCATAAAAACGATAACATACAAAAGATAACATACAAAAGATAGCATAAAAACGATAACATACAAAAGATAACAAACAAAAAATGACACGCAAGATGACAAACAAAATATGACATACAAAAGATAACATACAAAGATAACAATCAAAAGATGACATACTAAAGATATCATAAAAACGATAACATACAAAAGATAACATACAAAAAATGACACACAAGATGACATACAAAATATGACATACAAAAGACAACTTACAAAAAGATAACACACACAGGATAACATACTAAAGATAATAAAAAAATGAGCATGAAAACGACAACATACAAAAGATAACATTCAAAAGAACAAAAAATACACACACGATAACATTTATAATAACTAACCAGCTCCACCCCACCCCCCCCCCCCCCACACACACAGCACCACCACCCCACCACGCTTCCACTCTTCCCAACGCCTATGGACTTCATTAACACACTTTTCATTCTGCTCCAGTTAAAAAACAACGCTTACATAAACTTTCCAGTTTTATAACTGTTTCTATTTTCTCGGTAGCTTATATTTACATTTTTACCCTCCCACGATGTACTAATGACCTCACTAATTGGTCTAATTAACGCTTCAGTTGTCGTGTCTGCTTATCCATGTACCTTAGCATTGAACACACCCACCGTCAACACAGTTGTCCCGCCAAAATACTTCCCGCCAAAAAAGGACAACATCATCAGCAGACACTAACGTAGGGCCTATTATTTTTTCTTTCATAAACACCGCATAGCTATGTCATATTAGCCACTACCTCACATTAGACAGATTTCTCACAAAAAATAACAACAAAACATAACAAAAAAATGTTATCACTGTTATCAACTCCCAGACAAAGCGGCTGAAAAAAAAATAATTATGAACCCCCCCCCCCCCCAATTCCCCCCCTCCCCCTAACCATTAACCGCGCGGTTGCCAGATTTTTATTATCGGTACACACAAGCTTAATGAGGCCTATTTGGCAGGTTATTTTCTCTACTTACACTTGGGCTGCTTTTTCTTCCCCGGCCGTTCCGGCAATAATTGGCAAAATTATGACTGATAAAGCCGGAGGGGGCGGGGTGCCGGTAAACAACCACGTGGTCTAGGGGGATTCTGGGAGTAGAGGCGCTGACATCACTCGCTTCCGTCTCGACGGTGGGCGTGTGGCTGTGGGCCCGGTAACGATGTTATTGCTCTGTTATTGTTTTTTTTTTGTTATAACATTTCGATATCGTTAACTGTTCTAATCAGTAGCCGACATATAAATGTCATGGATTTTCAAATAATGAAGTTCCTTCTCGAACCTAACCCACGTTAGGGAAAGGCGAATAGACATTGTGTTGACCACGCTATCCCTTCATATGCAGAGGTCACAGAAGCAGGTGAACTCTACTTCACTTGCGTCTTGGGCGGTCAGGTTTCGAAAAGAAAGATTACTTATTTTGGTCAACATTTCTTTAAACAAGTTAATAAAAAGTCTAGTGACAATTTAAGCGCACTTTCCTTAATTAATTTTTTGTGACCGAACGAAAGGATATTTTTGAAAACTTTCTTCGGCAATATTGTTCTAAATTATGGCAGGAATCGATTGGTAAATGTTTCAAGTCGCTAAGTGGTCTGGTTGCCGAAATATGGGCCAAAAACTGCATTTTTTCGAGGTTTTTTTTTTTTTTGCTTTTCCGGGAAATCCAGAAAGAAATTCCGGGAATTTTTTGGCCCACAATCATCCTCGGAACTTGCTTAACATATTTGCTTTGGAACTAGTCCTCGATATTGCTTCGTTGAGGAGGAGATACGACTTAAAGCTGCAGACACACATCCATCCAGAAATAACGAATTAATAATCGCAATTGTCCGTATGGAAATTGCGCTAAAAAGTGGTCTCGGCTACATGCACTCTAATGGTTATTACATGTGAGAGATTCATACAGAGGTGTACTAAACATTTCCGTAGGTCCCACTTTAATATTGGATCAGATGGGGGGGGGGGGGGGGCGACATCAAAATTATAAATGGTAAACATTACAAATAATAAATGTAGTTTCTAACGAGCCTTATCTGCCCGAATGTTCGAACTCGAGACTTTTTTGGTTAGGCGACTATGAACTTTACCGACTCGACCACGCTGACCCCTAATGTAGCCACCTAAACATTCTTATACCCAGGGGCGTAGCGAGGGGTGGGGCGGGGGGTGCGGACCGCACCGGGTGACACCATTTAGGGGGGGTGACACCAAGGCAAAAAATAGCAAAATATATAGAGAAAAATTTGAGGGGGGGGGGGGTGCAAATCGAAAGTTTGAAGGGGGTGCAAATCGGAAACTGGAAAGTTTGTTCCCTGGAAGGGTCGCTACGCTTCTGGGGGGTGACACCATTAAGTGCCGCACCGGGTGTCACCCGACCTCGCTACGCCACTGCTTATACCTCAACATATTTGGAAAATTAGACTCAACACGTTTGTCATGGATAGTAGCTAGTGGGATCACGTGACCAGGCATACCATCATCCAGGTGTTGTAACCGGGTGGATGCCGGCTGTGGATAACGTTGCCGCTACTTATCCGGATAACCGCGTTACCTCACTGTCCTGTTTACCGGCAGATCAACTCGACATAGGAGGGACAACTCAAACACCCGTCTCACAGTGGGGGGTCAAGGGCTGTACGTCTAGTTATCAAATCTTGACGCTTGTCTACGTTCTTAGGGTCCATCAATCACGACACACTTGGACACATTTTAGACACAAAGTGGAGGTTTAGGTGAGTATTCGTACTCGTTTATTTTAAAAAAAAACAGGTATCGTAGTAATAATAAGAGACGATACATACCACTACACAAAGACATTCTAAATGTTGCTTGAATTTCAGCCATTGGGCACTCTTTATCGTTTTTAAATGTTATGTATTAAGTCGACTTGCTAGGAACAATCAACACTTAATATGATTACACTTTTACAATGTTTCAGTTGATTCGATAATAAAAAAATAGGAGCGTGTAAGCAATTCAACATTATATATATATATATATATATATATATATATATATATATATATATATATATATATATATATATATATACATATATATATATATATATATATATATATATATATATATATATATATATATATATATATATATATATGCACTTTGGTATATATGCTTATATTTAAAACAACGGTGGGTCTCTTCGCTCCAGCTTTCTTGCTTCTTCAATAGTCTATAAACAGAGTACCAAGACGGGGGGGGGGGGGGGGGGATGTAGGGGGAGTTGTCAGACTGTGGAAGTAAAGAGTTATAAAGGAGGGCATGTGTTACATACTTATGAAGTATTATACTATTAACGAAGAAATGACAAAAAAGGTATTTTTTCGTTTCAGTTGTCGAATTGTGGCCGAAAGAATGGCGTTTGACTGCTTTACTTGGTAGATGCAATAATGTAAACAATGATAGTTGTCATTTTTAGACAACTAAAATTGTTTACATTTGTTAAATAGTTACCTAACAAATAGCTTGAAATCTGAAATGAATAATATACTTAAGTATATCCCAACTTAATTTCATTTTTCTATTTTAATAGAGTTTTCTCCCTTGAATTGTTTAACCCTTTATTTCTATTGAGTTTACGTGAGTTAATGTCCTTGAATTTTTCTTTACCCTGTCTTTGTTTTGTTTTTATTTTTTTCTACCTGAAATCGTGAACACGACCTGGCTCAATAACGTCGACCTATATCAGCGTGAGCTGTTGATAACACCTGTGTTAAGACCACGTGACAGACTACCTTCAGGTGTGCGAGGGGGGTATGGGGCGGGGGGGGGGGGGCGGTATCACCGCGGTTTCCCGGTACACCGGGTGAATCTAATTAACACCGACATTTGCCGCGATGAGTTGCCGCATTGAAATCTCGCGATACGGAGATCTACGCATTAAAAAAAAAATCCTGGCCAAAACTGGTTTCTAGTGAGATTTAAATGTAGTTAAATAAGTCCAAACTGGCAAGTCATACGAGTCGACGTATAAAGTCGACATTTTAAAAACAAAACAAAAAAAACCCGTTAATGAAAGTTGAGACCGGGTATTTCTTAAATTCTCTCTCACACAAACACACACATTTCTTTCTCACACAAACACACACATTTCTCTCTCACACAAACACACACAATTCTCTCTCACACAAACCCACACAGTTCTGAGCCGGTAGCTGTCTGTGTTGAGTTTTTTCAAACGCTGTCTTTAATTATTTTATTTTAACAACCCCGGCCGACGCAACTGTCCAATAAATGAGATAGGCGGGAGGGTTTGTCTGCATATGCTAATTGGTTATCTGCAGTTAACGATGAGGGGGTGGCGGAGAAGGAAGTTGTAGATCTAACAAGGGCGTGGTCGGGGGGGGGGGGTGTTTGTTCCTTGGGTCTTGCAGCCATAAATTTGTCTTCCCCAGACAAGGTCTATAGAAACAGAAAATCAACAGCGGATCTCAAGATGTGTTGTGTAGAGAAAACACCTCTGTAACATGCTCAGTTGGGGGACAGGGTGAGGCGTTGGTACACGTCTTGGCGCCAAGGGCGGATCCGGCACCTCAACACCGTTCGGTCTGTCAACGCTGTTTAAAATTTATTTTAAAAAATTGACTTCCGGATAACCCCATCCCTTCTTCGCATTCCAACACCTGCAACTGTAATTTAGTAATGATTGGGACTGAGTTATTTCCCTTGAAATTGGGTATTTGGTGTCTTGGGTCACGTACAACACCCACGCAGGTTGTAGCTTGTGTTGATAGTTGAAAGCTCCGGCCTTGGGACAAGTTCCCTTCCCCATCGTGGGTCCAACGACGGTGAGAAGGCGAATCTTTTACTTCATCACCCTTATCCTCATCCTCATCATGTTCATCATCATAGTCATCATTATTATCAACTTAATCATCACCATCATCATCACCACCATCATCATCACCACCATCATCATCATCATTATCATCACCATCACCACAACCATCATCATCACCATCATCATCATCATTGTTATCATTATGTTCGTTATTAATATTAGTATTATTAATACCATCAACATCACCATCAGCATCACCACCATTATCATCATCATCAATATCATAAGCATCATCACCACCATCATTATTATCATCATCACCACAAACATCATCATCAATATCATTATCACCATCATTATCATCATCATAACCACCACCATCATCATCATCATCATCTTCATCACTGCTCATTACCCCTCACAGGGTATAGACCGCCAACCCAACATCTTCAAAGTCCTCCGTCATTCGCCGGTATCTGAATTAAGCGGCAAATACCTTTGTGGTGTCGGCATCAATGTTTTTCTTGTACTTCCTCTTTTAGTGATTTCCTTGTGTGTTCCACTTTAATCCGCCTGGAGATACTGGTTGGCGGTTTTCGTAAGGTGTGCCCTATCCAACCCCATCTTCTCATCCTGATTTCCTCACTAGTACATAGCTATCCCTCTTCTTTCCCAGAAGTTTGTGTCGCTGATGGTGTAGAACCAGCAAATCCTGAGTGTTCTTCTAAGGCGCCCGTATCTTCAGCATATCCTTCAATGGAAGGCAGGATCTGCTGGAGGCCCTATGTTCCACAAGAAGCAAAGAGGACTAAGTCAAGTCAAGAGTCAAGAAAGTCATGTGTATCTACTTCATGACGCATTACAAATTCGCAAAGTTCGATGCGTCAATTGCATAAGCAGACACTCTTTTTAATGTGGATGATAAAAGAAAGTATTGTTTTTTAAAGATTTAAAATCTGGTACCATCTGTCACAGAGAACGATATGGGGAGAGGTTGCATACGGGAGATTAGAGCCACAACAAAAGCTAAATTTCCGCAATAAAAAGCATTTATCTCTAGAACAATTTCCGTTATAAAGCATTTATCTCTCGAACATTTTGCATTGTAAAGCATTATAACTTTCAAACGATTCGGCAAAAAAAAAAACAACAAAGGACCTCGTTTGATATAATGTTACATTCCCACACTGGGGCTACCCCCCCCCCCCCCACCCCCCACAACATGGCCACCCAACAACTTTAACGAAACCTCTCTACCACCTCCCCACCTGCTCTTATACCCCCCCCCCTCGTCTCATGGCTAACGAGCCTGATATCTTATCCGCCGTGAACACAAAAAAAAATGCAATTCCCCAAAAATAGCCATTGATAATTCAGATCCTTGATAAAAGCACCTAACAGGGATAAAAAATAAAGAAAAAAAAAACCACAACAAATCTAATAGATATTAATGCTGTCTTCCCAAACTGCCGGAGTAGATTCAATTATTTTTAACGCATGCGTGATAATAAATGAAATAACAAGGGAAAGCACTGCGACGAACGTGTTTTTTTTTTAAAACAAGAGCTATATATAAAGCTTAGAACTCGCTGCTGTATGCATAGATTGAGTCACTGGTGAGCTTAACTCGAGGGGAGGGCTCACGCGCAGTGAGTGACCAGGTTGGATGGAGCTCTCGTCTGGCACTGACGCGGCTCTGTTTTGACAGACGATCATTTCGTCTTGTCGTCTGCGCTTTCGTCTTCCGCGTTTCCGTTTTTCGACACGATGAACAGAAGGTGGGGTTGCGAAATTTTATTTAACCCTT
The DNA here is from genome assembly GCF_028476545.2 of Physella acuta. Taxonomy (NCBI): domain Eukaryota; kingdom Metazoa; phylum Mollusca; class Gastropoda; family Physidae; genus Physella; species Physella acuta. Next base: position 67,434 of record NW_026732225.1, on the reverse strand, counting down.
TACCTGTAACGGACAGGCTGTCTGTTTTCTCAGTTACAAAACCTGAAAGAACAAGAAACAAAAAAAAAAAAAAAAAAAAAATCTCCGTTTTGAAACGGTGTAAATCACAACGGTTAAACGTCACTTAGTTTTTTGTAACAACCACTTATCACAACACCCCCTATCTAACTCCAGCTTATCAAAGCACCACTTACATAAGCTTTTCTTAATGCTTCTAATCTTAGCGTGATTTTGTGTGGTTACCACAAACCTCAGCACCACTTATTCTTGTACCCAGTACCGCTTATCCTTACACCACCGATCTGAGTACAACTTATCCTCATACCATGTATCTTAACAACGCTTATCGTAGAATAACTTATCCTATATTAGTTACATTAAACAATCAATTTAAGGTTTACTTTTTATCAGGTGAGGCTAATTTTTTTTTTCTGGACAAGTCGTTTTTTTTTTAAATTCTAAATTTAAAGTTAATCTATTTTTTTTTCTAACCATATCGATGTTTTCCCGACCCGCAATCAACCCCTACACACAATATGCCAATCAAGATGCTATCAAAAAATCGTTACATTTTATTAGAATATTTGGTCGTTAGGCTCACTTAAACTAGATTTTGGTGATTAATAATTTAATTTTTTTTAAATATTACGATAACAAACTATTGGCTTGCGATATTCTTAACTTTACGCGCAAGTATATAAAACGTATTTAATTTGAATAGACACCTAATTTTCAAGAGCAATTGGGAGACTACTGCGCGGAAAAAAATTATTCGTTCAGTTTTGAATTCGGTGATGTTGTTGAGAAATATAAGAGCTCTGATGACAGTAAATGTCAGGTTATAACATATATATCACAACAGGTATTTGACAGCAAATATATATCGAACTGAAAGGAAAAAGAGGATAAAATAGTTGTAGTAATTGTTTTTTAAAACTTAATTCTCAGCTTACTTTCATATATTTTACAATAAAAATATACTCATGTCTAGAAAATAAAATGTGAATTTAAAAAAAACAAACGCTTCATTATATTTCATTATAACATGTGCACTTAAAAATATAATTTTTTAAATTATCTAAAATATTAAAATAAATTACCTCCCCTTAGATTTAGTGCATTAAGTTCATACATGTTAATGAAGCATTTCAGATATAATGGGGGACATTATGAAAACTAATTTTTCAAATTCAGCCCTTTTAGAGAAAATTACGAATGTATATAATTAGTTTAATATACTTGGGATTTTTTTTTTGTAGGAAATATATATTTTTAATCGTGGAATTAACTATTAGTTCAATCAGTTTTTTTCGATAAATTTTTAAGCAATGTATTTTTTGGTAAATATCATTTATATCATGTCCAAATGTAAAAATAAATTCTTCTTATCGTTTAGTAAGCTGCTGTATATCGCTATACCTTTATTAGTCGAATATTACATTTTGAATTCTTGCTGAAAGTAAATGTGAATCGTTGTGACCGACTTATAGAAATACCACAATACAACACATCTTTCTTAAGTATTCTTCCCCCCCCCCCCCTACAAATTCCCCACCCCACAGAACCACCCTTAACTTGTCCCACGTAATGTAAACACCACCAGTTCAAAAAGCACACAGTTTTATTTGTTTAAGAATAATTTACTGTGCTTAATATTAATTTCGTCATTGGAATAAAAAAAGGGAAGGTCACTGCTGTCGACATTAAGGGGAGTGAAGTAGGTACGCTGTAAATCAAGTTTAAGGTAATGTTTCATGTTGACTTGGGCAAGATTTAATTAAGGTTTTAGTCTAGGGGTCATAGAACATGTATGTAAGGGCGGGGGCGGTTAGAGAAATTGAAGTGACGTTTTACTAAATACTTAAAGTCAAATTTAGGTTATGCTAGAGATATTGAAATATTGGTTCGGTTGCAAATTTTATTAGATGATTAATTATGGCTTATCTAGTTTTTTTTTTTTTTTTTGGCGTCGTTTGTCTAAGTGTAAATGAACACATTTTGAACAGCGTCACCATAATCAAACAAAACATATATATTGCCTTTATTTTAATAAGTTTTAAATAGCCAAGAATATAAGACAATGATCACATTGTATTTAACCCTAACAGAAAAAGCTTTTGTCATTACAAACGTAAACGTTTTTAAGGCGACCAACGTAATTATTTCCTAACTTTAATTATGTAGTAATGTAGCAATTTTAAATTATTTGTATTGACTAATTTAATACCCAATTAGAATATAATTTAAATATTAATGGATTCTGAATTAAAATACTATTACATGAAAACTTTTGTAGGTAATCTCTCAACTAGAAATGTGCCGAAATTAAATTATTGAGACAAGCAAACAGGAACACAAACAAACCATGCTTTTGACTTAAATCAGGGCTTGTATACATTACAGTGCTTTCATTTTAGCTGACTAGTGTTCACCATTTCTATTAGGCCTGCTGGGTATTAAACTGACCATCTCAGTATACGTCGATGTCACTGAGCCAGTTCAACTCTACTTCATCTGCCCTATATATTTTTAAAAAAAGACGTTATACAAAACACGCATTGTAAAAAACAAAAGTTCCGTGTAAAACAGTTTTAGAGTTGCCAGATATTTTTCTCCAAAATAAATCTAAAATCCGAAGAGACATCTCGGCTATTTTCTTCCCCCCTCGGCAACAGGTGCGGTGTCTAGCGGGTTAACGAGACGTAATTTACCGCCTTACACGGGATAGGTAGTCAGGGCGTAATCTGGGCGAGGGCAGAAATCTGGCCACACGATAGCTGGGGGTAGAAGGCGCTCGGGGAATGTTTCATTTTGGGGAGAGACGAGGTCAATCAAGGTCAAGTCTCAAATTGTTTGCATCGTGTCAGGTCTCTGGCACGGGGGTAACGGCGGGAGGGAGGGGGGGGGGGGGGGGGGGGTGCTCGGCAGTGCGTTCTCAGGACGGCAGGAATAGTTTGAGTGGGGGAGGGGTCGGGAGGGTCAAAGTGGTGATGTTTATTAACCAGCTGTATTATTGAATGCAATGTCAGTTGTCCGCTAGTTGAGTACACCAACCATGCATTTAAAATATCAATATATTAAAACAAACAATACATCTAAAAGATCAATATATTAAAACAATCAATACATCTAAAAGATCAATATACCCGTGTAATTAATTTATCCAAGAAATAACTGTATACGCTTAATTAATATATCCAGAAGATCAACATATCCGCGTAATTAATTTATCCAAAATATTCATTTTTACACAAGATCTATATATTTACATGGCGATATTTCCTCACAATTTTCATATCACAATATCAATATATCAGGTATCAATATGTACACCTTATATATATCACGACCGTTACAATGTTTTATTGTCTTGCATCATATTCACAATAATATGCATTTTATTTCAACTCGCATTTATTTTGAAAGATTAAAAATATTATTCTAACAGTTTTGCGTCCCCTTTTGGTCTAGATCTCAAGTTCTAACTGGCGCTTAAGTCTGTATTTCTAGGTGCTTACAGTATTAGTTTGCCTACATTACATATAGCCCTGCCCCCATCAAGTAGTAGTATGTTACTGCTGTCTGTATATTTACATTTCAACAGTTACAGTAATTCCGCTCTTATATCCGCTGTATTTGTACACCCATACTGTTACTTAAAAAGAGAGTTATATTTTACACACAAACTGTTTCTCGAAAAAGGTGTTATATTTTTACAGACATACTTTTTCACATAAGGTCCACTTCAGGTTACCGAAAAATAGTTGAAAAGTTGAAACAGAACAACAAATTTGATATAATACTTATAATTGAAATTTCATCGATCTGCTGTAACGGTACTCAAGTTATCATATTCACAGACACACATACACACACATACACACATAGACATACGGACAAAATTGAAAAACTATGTTTTTCCGACTCAGGGAGGTGTAAAACGTTTTTCTTTGCACGATTACAATACTTCCTCTATACTTCGTAAAGAAGAAAGTAAAAGAATGCTCAAATATTTCATTCTATATTGTGTGAAATTAAATTATATCAACTTCAAAAACAAAACAAACGTAACGTGGTCTATTTTAAAATTTAAACAATCTTATTGCACTAGCCACCCCCAACCAATTTTTAATATAGTGTTTGTTTTACTCAATGTGCTAGAAATCTCGGCCCCCTCCCTCCCCCCCCCCCCAAACCCGTGTCCCCAGTGATAAGCTGGTTGTTTGGCACAGATTGAGTTGGTTCAAAGTGTACCTAACAATGTTGCCGTTATCATTAGAAGTTGTCCAAATGTTGACTCAACGCAAACCACTCCCCCCCCCTACTCTTATCCACACAGGGGCGTGTGTCTGTTTGCCAGGTTTTTGATAAAAAAAATAATATTGTAACAATTGGGGTTAGAGCAGACCTACGATATGGTGTTTATTAAAAAAAAAAATTCGTAATGAAAAAAAAATTTAGCCGGTGAATATTTTTAAAAAAACATCCGCCCCGCCTGCACCTGTCATTGTTACGGACATGCGCAAGTGGCATATTTCCGGAGATAACTCTGGGTTATTGTGTACTGTACTATTATCTCCCCCTTCGTGGTTTATGTTGTTCTAGAGTTGTCGTCTCTTCTTACCGTTCACAAACAGAAACGCTACGTACTCCGGTTGCAAGAGTTACGGGACCTATCGTTAGGAATGTTGAGTAATCGCCCCTTCTTGCCCACTTTTTCCCCCACTGTTTGTCTAAATTGACAATCCGTATTTTAAATTGTTTAAATTTACCTGGCCAGTTTTTTTCAGAATTGCCACATTGGCACTTGTTTGTTTTTCTAAGAGGGATATAAAATAAGAAAACGATGAAGGTTATGGCCCCGGAAGTGTTAGTGTCACGTGGTTCGCGGTAGGATGGCTGGTAATCTGCGAACTTTCGCAGTTTGGTACAACAGAAACACGCACCGAGGCACAGCGCTAAAAATAGATTAGTTTACCATTTAAAGACTAAACAATTGAAATGGTTCATTTCTGAATGGGAACAAAAATACCATCCCATTTGACATAAAACATACTTCAATATTCCAAACTACCATCAAACCATCTATAACTATATAAAAACCATCCCTTATCATACACTATCTTTTTTGTTAAAAGAAAACTGGTATTATTACTTTACTAGGCTACGAATGCTACATGTGATTAAGTAAGTATCACTTTTATATCAATCAATTACCATGCCAACAATAGGAAACTCCAATTTCTACATCATACAACAGCCGTCCTTGCATTATTAAACCATTCACACAGTCTGTATGCTATGGTTATTCCAATCAAATTCTTTGCCATAGAGTCTTGTTGTTCTCTTAAGTTACCCACCGTCCGTATGTACCTGCTTTCTTTACGTACCCAAATATTTTAAGATACTCTTTGTCCTAATGAAGTATACCCACTTTTCTAAAGGCACCCAATTTTCAAAAATACTCAAATTATAAGGCACCAACTTTTTGAAGGCACTCAGTTTTCAAAAATACTTCCCTAAAAGACCCCACTTTTCAGAAGGTACCCACTTTTCCAAGGACCCCATTTTTTCAAACATGCCCACTTTTCTGAAGGCACCAAATTTTCATAATACCCACTTTTTTGAAAGCACAAACTTTTCTGGGCCCCGTTTTTTTTTTAAAAATACCTAGTTTTCTGAAGGAACTCACTTTTTATAATGCCCACTTTTTTGAAACCACACTTTTCTAAAGGGCCCTTTTTAAAACATTTTTCTGCAGGCACCCAGTTTTCATAATATCTACTTTTTTGTAAACCCCGACTTTTCCGAAAGACCCCATTTTTTTTAACATCCCACACTTTTCAAAAGTCACCCTTTGTCCAAACACCTCCCCATCTCTGCCGTAGCGTTGAATAAACCTTGTAAATTGAGTTATCACCCCCGATAAGAGGTGTGAAAACGCCGCTCCCCCGGGGTATTTTAAACTACCCTATCGCCTGTCACAGGTACGCCTGTCGCAGGTATTTCGGATGCGGGGCTTATCCCTGCGTCGAGAGATAAGCACGCGTAAATTACGCTCCGGTGCAACATTTATGGACGCAGAGAGGACTGTGTTTAAACGCCGTCTAAACACAAAGTGTTTGGGAAACCCGCTCTCGTTGTTTTTTTTTATCCTGGCCAGTTCCAATCTCGACGTCATCTGGACGTGGGTTTATCGTGACGTCATCGTGACGAATGCGCAACTTGGCAGTTTGTTGACGAGGATTGAGATCTATGTCTCAATAATGAAAGCAAAGGTGGACGATGATAGAAGCGAAACTAGACGTCTTGAAGATAAAGGCTAACCGAGGCGTTCCTGATACGTTTACTGGAATAGACGTCATAGAGGTGATTGCAACTATACGTTAAAGTAAACGTCATACATATTATTCCTAAACTTGACGTCATAGAAATGATTGCTTAACGTAACATCCCGGAGATAATTGATAAAGTAGACGTCCTGTAGACGTTTGATAAACTAAACGTAATCGCGATATTTGCTAAACTAGAATTCCTGGAGATGATTGTTAAACTTGACGTCATGGACAGGATTGCTAAATAAGACGTCATTGAAGTGATTGCTACACGGCGTCATGGCGATATATGCTACGTTACAACCTGCCGTTCTATTTTTGAGAAGTACCTATATACATTTTTTCTCTCAATCTCTATCCCAACCCTCCATCTATCAGACCCAACCTCACCACACCGACCAAAGCTTCGACCATCTCACCCTTCACAACGCACCCGCCACCACCACACACCCTCATCTCTCACCCGCTGCATCCCCACCACCATGTTCCTAACTACCGCTACCCCTTCTTATCCATTCCCTATTTAAACAACATTCATCACACAAATTTCACCAACCTAGAACCTCAACAAACAACATTCATCAGACAAATTTCACCAACCTAGAACCTAAACAAACAACATTCATCATTCAAATTTCACCACCCTAAAATCTTAACAAACACCTAAACAACACTCAGCATTCAATTTTTACCAACCTAGAACCTCAACAACAACATTCATCATTCAAATTTCACCACCCTAAAACTTAACAAACACCTAAACAACACTCATAATTCAAATTTCACCAACCTAGAACCTCAACCAATAACATTCATCACACAAATTTCACTAACCTAGAACCTCAACAAACATCATTCATCACACAAATTTCACCAACCTAGAACCTCAACCAATAACATTCATCACACAAATTTCACTAACCTAGAACCTCAACAAACATCATTCATCACACAAATTTCACCAACCTAGAACCTCAACCAATAACATTCATCACACAAATTTCACTAACCTAGAACCTCAACAAACATCATTCATCACACACATTTCACCAACCTAGAACCTCAACCAATAACATTCATCACACAAATTTCACTAACCTAGAACCTCAACAAACATCATTCATCACACAAATTTCACCAACCTAGAACCTCAACAAACAACATTCATGATTCAAATTTCACAAACAACATTCATCACACAAATTTCATCAACCTAGAACCTCAACAAACAACATTCATGATTCAAATTTCACAAACAACATTCATCACACAAATTTCATCAACCTAGAACCTCAACAAACAACATTCATCACACAAATTTCATCAACCTAGAACCTCAACAAACAACATTCATGATTCAAATTTCACAAACAACATTCATCACACAAATTTCATCAACCTAGAACCTCAACAAACAACATTCATGATTCAAATTTCACAAACAACATTCATCACACAAATTTCATCAACCTAGAACCTCAACAAACAACATTCATCACACAAATTTCATCAACCTAGAACCTCAACAAACAACATTCATGATTCAAATTTCACAAACAACATTCATCACACAAATTTCACCAAACTAGAACCTCAACAAACAACATTCATCACACAAATTTCACCAAACTAGAACTTCAACAAACATCATTCATCACACAAATTTCATCAACCTAGAACCTCGACAAACAACATTCATGATTCAAATTTCACAAACAACAATCATCACACATATTTCACCAACCTAGAACCTCACCAAACAGCATTCATCATTCAACCCCAACAAACACGCTCCCCGATGTTTACTACATTGATCCTCAAACTACCGATGTACTGACCCTCGTTTTCACACCTAGGACACCGGAAGTCACCCAGATAAACCTCCCCATCAGCTGACGTTATTTTCATACCCCCCCCCCCTCCCCCACCCCCACCTTCTTAGATAAAACCCTGCAACGATTTTCTTCTATTCATGACGGAAACATTGAAAAAAAAAATAGAATTGTACTAGCAACTGTTCAGGTAACAAGGGAAGAGGGCGGGGCTATTTTGAGGGTAAATATACCATGGCGACATCTGGTGGGCTATGGCGGGGTGTCAATGTAACGGGGAGATAATCCTATCAATAACGCCACGGTACAAAGGATTAAGTGATAAGCCGGACAAAAGTAACAAGGTTATTGTGACGAGGGGGGGGGGAGTATGTAGGTCGAATAGTTTGTTGAGTTTTATGTGTGGATTGTGTGGGTGGAGGGGGTGAGTTTGTTGAATGAAGGGGGGGGGGTATTGTGAGTTGTGTGTGGTTTGTGTTTGTGGGTGAGTGTGTGGGATGAGGGGGTGGATAAGGTGTGGGTCTAGTGGGCGGAGTGTAGATAAAATGTGTGGGTTTTGGATGAACATCAAGAGTATAGGGTGTGGGTGTGGGTCATGTGTGTAGGTTGTGGGAGTGAATAAATTGTGAGGGTGTGAATAAAGTGTGTGGGTTGTGGTTATAGAGGAAATAAAGTGTGTGGGTTGTGGTTATAGAGGGAATAAAGTGTGTGGGTTGGGGGTGTGAATAAAGTGTGTGGTCGGTGTTGAGCACGTGAGTGGGTTGTGCATGTGCATCAAGTGTGTGGGATGTGAATGGTGATCAAGTGTGTGGGTTTAATAAGTCGGTCGAAAAGATTTGTGAGGTAAGCTAAATAACACCCAGAGTGTGACATTCAATGACAGGATAATAGGATTAATGTATTTCAACAGTGTTGTCAAACGAACACAAGCAATCCGTGTTCATGTGCTGAGTATACAACACTTGGACCACTATACATCACAAGTCTTCTACCATCTATGTATAAAAAATAAAGTCACTGAAGATACTAGAAATCTTTTAAAAAAGAAAAAAAATAACTTTCGCATTTTATCGTGTTTGAGAAAAATATAATTCTTTTTTTTTAATAATTATCCTCTTACTATCCGTTATAAATAAGATTCACATTGCTCTCCATAATAAATGGATAACAGATAACTCAATCTACCTGTACGTCCCACTGTAATTTTAACACTGCACACTCCTGATACCACATCTTACCCACACCTTACCCACACATCACCCAGACTTTACCCACACCTTCCCCACACTTTACCCACACCTTATCCACACCTTCCCCACACTTTACCCACACTTTACCCACACCTTACCCATACTTTACCCACACTTCTTACCCACTCCTTACCCACACCTTACCCACACCTTATCCACACCTTCCCCACACTTTACCCACACTTTACCCACACTTTACCCACACCTTACCCACACCTTACCCACACTTTACCCACACCTTACCCATACTTTACCCACACTTCTTACCCACTCCTTACCCACACCTTACCCACACCTTACCCACACCTTACCCACACCTTACCCACACCTTACCCACACCTTACCCACACTTTACCCACACCTTACCCACACTTTACCCACACTTCTTACCCACTCCTTACCCACACCTTACCCACACCTTACCCACACCTTACCCATACTTTACCCACACCTTCCCCACACTTTACCCACACTTTACCCACACCTTACCCACACTTTACCCACACTTTACCCACACTTTACCCATAATTTACCCACACCTTACCCACACTTTACCCACACCTTCCCCACACTTTACCCACACTTTACCCACACCTTACCCACACTTTACCCACACTTTACCCACACTTTACCCATAATTTACCCACACCTTACCCACACTTTACCCACACTTTACCCATAATTTACCCACACCTTACCCACACTTTACCCACACTTTACCCATAATTTACCCACACCTTACCCACACTTTACCCATAATTTACCCACACCTTACCCACACTTTACCCACACTTTACCCATAATTTACCCACACCTTACCCACACTTTACCCACACCTTAACCACACTACCCACACCTTACCCACACCTTACCCACACCTTACCCACACTTTCCCACTAAAGCATACACCAATACATTAATGTGAACATTATATTCTGTGTAAAAAAAAATACGCCAATAAAATACATTTCAATATTTGAAGTACCATCACTAAGTGCAATGGATGGTACACCGCCGAAGACCTGTGGTCTATACACCGCCATCTGCTAACCTCTGACCCAGCAACGCTAATCCCGCGAGCAATCAATATATTTTACTAATTAAAACCCGCCCAAGCGTGGTTCGGGTTTTAGATCTAATTTGGGAAGATAGATTTATTTTTGGCTAAGCCCCGGGGTAGACAATAGTCTTTAAAAAATATCTGGCCAGGGGGGGGGGGGGAGCTAGGGCGCTGGTGTAATCAATGAGAGGCCTAATCGATAGGTTGTATACAGATTAAAACGGTTCATTTAACACGGTGCTGCGACAGTTGGGCGACGTTATGTTGGTGAGACAAAGGTAGGGATTGTGGTGATGGGGGGGGGGGGGGGGGGGGCGTGGGTGGGAGTGGGAGTGGGCATGGGGGGTTATGTTGGGAGGTGAGACAAAGGTAGGGATTGTGGTGGGGGGAGGGGGGGCGTGGGGTTGGGGGAGGTGCATGATAGTTATGTTGGTAGGTGAGACAAAGGTAGGGATTGTGGTGAGGGGAGGGGGGCATGGGGGTTATGTTGGGAGGTGAGACAAAGGTAGGGATTGTGGTGGGGGGAGGGGGGCATGGGGGTTATGTTGGGAGGTGAGACAAAGGTAGGGATTGTGGTGAGGGGGCGTGGGGGCATGGTGTTGGGGGGGAGGGGCATGGTAGTTATGTTGGGAAAGTGAGACAAAGGTAGGGATTGTGGTGATTGGGGGGGGGGCGGGGCATGCGGTTGGGGGGGGGGGGGATAACGGTTACGTTGGGGGGGGGTGAGAGAAAAATATATATTATTATTATTATATTTATAATTCAAAATAGCAGCTACATGAGCTTATTTTAGCGCCCCTAGGTTCGGCGCCTGGGGACATATGCCTAGCCGCTTTTACTTTGCCAAAATTGAGTTAGGTATCGATCAGAACTGGGTGGACTCAGGGGACGTTCTACTGACTTGAACCCGGATTCGAACTCGAGATTTTCAGGTTAGTAGTCTAGAATTCTACCATGCCGTTCAGCTGTCTGTAAAGCAAAACATGAACGGCTAGTATTTCTTTATGTAACAATGTAGATGTGAATAGTCTAGACCGCTGAATGGTAGGAAATCTTCCCCTTCTAACCCACAGCTGTTAACGAGCAGAGATTTTGTTAGTGTAAAGTGTAAGCCGAGTATAAGGATGTTACACATTTTTCAGTCCAATACGATCAAGCAAAGTACACATTTACAGGTTGAAGCCTACAGAAATCATCATCATCATTCCTTGGTGGCCTCTGAGAAGCAAAGGGCTGCCTATAGAAATAACAACAAGCAATTTGAAATACACGAACGTATTCAACACAACAGACACTATCCGTGTTACAGACAGGCACAGGCAACTCCTGGCTTCTTAGCACCGCTGCCAGATCAATGTTGACAGCGCTGTTCAAGATGACCGCCGGCAGACGACGAGTCTTTGACTCAGACACGCGCCTCGCACTACACGATGGAGCAGACGACTCATCCCAGGAATGAAGTTACATGGATCGTTGTCGAATTCCCGAAAAACTATGCTGTCTTGAATTACTTCCCTTATTTCTAGAGTTACCTCCCTTGGCATTCCGTATCGCTGGCGTAGACTGCGGGTTTGGCTTGAAGACACTGTTGGAACAAACGTGGGTGTACTGTTGTTATCCGGCTACACGGCTTGCCGGTGTTGTACACTGAACGGCTTAGGTAGATGGGAGGGGGTGGGGACGGAGAGCTGATAGAGATATGTGTTTGTGTACACACGTGAATTGTCATGTACTTTTGTTTTACAACAAAGGAGTCATGTACACAAAGGTTAAGTACATTTAAAGTAGAATATGTGTTTATAAAAAAAGTAATTAAACAAGCAACATATACCACAAAAAATAGAAAAAAAATATTTAAACACAAAATTTCCCCCAAAAAAAAAAAAAAAAAAAAAAAAAAACAGAAATAAGACCACAAGAGGAATTCCAAAATAAAACATCACGCCAAAAAATGTTTCCATTAAAAATAAATAAAAATAACGCGAGTTAGACAAAAAAAAAACCATACCAAAATACCACACCAAAATACCGCACAAAAATACTACACCTAACTACCATACCAAAGAAACATATTGAAGTACCCACAACAAAACACTTCAGATGGACAAAAAAAAATTGATCATACAAAAAAAAACACACTATCATCCAGAGGCGTAGCGATGGGGGGGGGGGGGGAGCAGGGAAGTACATATGTCCCCAGGCGCCGACCTTAGGGGGCGCCAAAATGGGTTGTAAAAACAAATTAAAATGTCATTTATCTGCATTTTTGAATTATAAATAGTTTGAAGGGGGGGGGGGGTGCAAATCGAAAGTTTAAGGGAGGGGGAGAAGCAAATCGAAAATTTGCTCCCGAGGGGGGGGGGGGGGCGCCAAATTGAAAGTTTGTCCCCGGGCGCCGGGAAGGGTCGCTACGCCTCTGGTATCATCAAACAAAACACTTTACTCATACAAATCAAACGCACCAAAAACACCACACCAATATAACACATTGAAGTACTCACACCAAAAATTGTAGCTAACCCCACACCAAAAATTCTAGCTAACCCCACACCAAAAATTCTAGCTAACCCCAACCAAAAATTGTTGCTAACCCTACACCAAAAATTGTAGCTAACCCCACACCATAATTTGCTGCGAACTCCACACCAAATATTTTTGCTAACACCACACCAAAAATTGTTGCTAACCCCACACCAAAAACTGTTGCTAACCCCACACCAAAAATTGTTGCTAACCCCATACCAATAGTTGTAGCTAACCCCACACCAAAAATTGTTGCTAACCCCACACCGAAAATTGTTGCTAACCCCACACCAAAACAATCCCCTGATAACCTGATATCACCGTTGTGAGACTAATGGTGCGATGATTACACAATTAACAAATATAAAATGGGAGATAACAAGTAATATTTAATGCCATTGACGATCAATACAACGGCCCACCCTAGCGGACCGCCGAGAAAGCTTTGACACGAGGGGGTGAGGGGGAGGGGGGGAGAAATTAGTGTGACACTCTGATATGATAAGGATGACAGCGTAACAAAACAACTCATTTTTTTTCCTCAGACCCTTCCCCTCCCCTTACTTTACCCCCTCCCCTCCTCCCCCCCCCCCCCCCCCTATCAACACACACACAATACATTCTGTCAACGGAGTTCTTATAACACTGCCGCTACCCTGTAGCTGGTCGTCATAGAAACACTACCATTACCTACGTCTCCTTACGGAAACGGTTGGTTGATTTTCTTAATATCCTAAACACAATCGTTAAATTTAAACTCGAACTTCTGCAATAGGGCTGGTAAGTAGTTCACCAACCAGTTCTACGGCTCAATAAAACCTGCATGAGCCACAGAACTGTTTGGTGACCTACTTACCAGCCCTATTGGTCAGATTAAAATAGTTGACAACCCAGGTTTACAGCCAGTTTTCATGAGGAAACAAAAGTACGAAGTTTTATAATATATAATTTTTTTTCTCAGTTCGATTTTTTGTCAACTTGTTTTGCTTTCAATTTATGATTAATTAAAGAAAAAAAATTAAATTCAGAGCGTTGTAAAATAAGTTGGTAACATGACAGAAATTCGACCTTCTGAAATAATATAGATCTAATATAATATGTATTTTTAGTTAATTTTATGGTTTTTAACACAATACTAATTGATTTATTAAATCAATGATTCATAATTTTTTTTAAAAGTGGTCTATCTGTTAAAAATGCTGCATACGTCAATAAAAGAACTGACTAATATCTTTAAAAATGTGATACAACACATCGCAAATTAAGTTTAAACACTAACCACTAACTAGTTTTTTTTAAATCGATCCTTTCGCCTTACTCTCCAATACAAAAGCGATACGTACACAAAGCAGTGAATGACGTCATTTTATCCCTATTCATACTCTCGCAGCAAAATTGATTCCCCACTAATCATTCTGGAAAGAAATAATTTACATTAGAAAAATTACAACTGGCACATAGTCTAGTTATCTCGTCATTGGTTGCACAGCGCTTGTCAATTTTTCTTCATTAGCAATCAGAGGATGCTACATAAATTGGAGAATGAATTCAGTGGCGTAGGCAGGGGGGGGGGTTAGGGGGGGTCATAACCCCCCCATAGACCCCTCGGTATATATAAAAAGTATGAGGGGGGGGGTGCAAATCGAAAGTTTGAGGGGGGGGGTGCAAATCGAAAGTTTGAGGGGGGGGGGGTGCAAATCGAAAGTTTGAGGGGGGGGGGGGTGCAAATCGAAAGTTTGTCCCCGGGTAAAAATTGGAACCCCCCCCCCCCTTGAGACGATCCTGGCTACGCCACTGAATTAATTAGATGGAATTTCGAAGAAATAGTAGGGGAAAGTGTAGATTAATGAGTCTTGGTGGTGATCCTATTAAGCAAAAAAAAAAAAAAAAAAAAAGAAAGGCGTAAATGTATTGTCTTGCTAAGATTTTTAAAAATAAATAATTGCAAGTATGTTATTAAAAATTATTAATAACGAGCGTATAATATACGTATTTTAGTATTAGGTAATTTGGTGATTGGTAATTTGGTAATTGGTGATTTGGTTAAATCTTCTTTGCATTGCCATTAACGTGGAAGGTTTCACAAG
Organism: Physella acuta; assembly: GCF_028476545.2. NCBI lineage: Eukaryota > Metazoa > Mollusca > Gastropoda > Physidae > Physella > Physella acuta. The sequence continues at coordinate 52,347 of NW_026732225.1, read as the reverse complement.
GTGGGTGTGGCGTGGGGGTTCAGATAAGCTTATTTGTGTTATCTCTTACGTAACCCTTAAAAAGAAGTTTCTGTGCAAGTTTTTATTTTGACTCTGTTCTTTTTGTGTCCAGCGTATGTCGGGAAAATAGAGAAAAGGCATTATATATATATATATATATATATATATATATATATATATATATATATATATATATATATATATATATATATATATATATATATATACATATATATATATATATATATATATATATATATATATATATATATATATATATATATATATATATATATATATATATATATATATATATTGAAGTGGTGATCACATAAACGAGTTCAAATGGTGATCACATAGAAGAGGTGAAGTGGTGAAAACAATAGGGGATTTGAAGTGGTGATCACATAGACGAGGTGGAATGGTGATCACATAGACGAGGGAAAGTAGTGATCGTCTATGCCAGGGGTCGGCAACCTTTTGAGACAGAAGAGCCAAAAGTTACAATTTACAAGATCTCCCACCTTTTAAAGAGCCACTAACGTTTTAACTTCAATATTATGATCTTTGATTAGGATTAGGTGTATATATATATATATATATATATATATATATATATATATATATATATATATATATATATATATATGTAGGTGTGTGTTTGTGTCTGATTGTCTTTTATACATTACTACACCTTTCATTCGATCTTCATGAAACTTTGAAACGTTGTTGAGAATACCCCTGGGGAGGTATTTGCAAAAAAATGTTAAATTCGTAGGGGTGGCGCCCCGGTAGGGCGTTATTTGGTTTATAAAAATAAAAGTAGATTGCGGAATGACACCGTTCATCCGATCGTCATGGAACTTTTGAGAAAAAAAGAGAATACTCCCGAGTAGATTCCTGCGAAAAAAATTCTTATGGGCAGCGCCCGGGGACGGTGCGATTTTCGTCAATACATGGTTTGGCGCCCAGAGTTTAAGAGCAGGTATTTAGCACTTGGCACCTTTTAATCTGGCGTCCTACATAGCGCGTAAGGGGTACTACTATATTCAGCGGCAAAGCTGCAACAGGCGCAGCCGCCGGCACTTCGTCGATTGCGCGACCCGAAGAGCCTGCGAGCACTATGGCGCCTACATTCGTTTTTAAAATAGGCTATACACTAAAGACACGATGGGCAACAAGAATCGTTGACTTAATTGAATCAGGCGCGTCCTCCGGCGCTTTTGGCGCTGTGCGCTTACCTGTGAGCACCATGGCGCCTACGTTCATTTTCGATACAATAGGTTGCTATAGTCGCTTACTAAATCGAATCAGGCGCGTCTTCCAGCGTCTTTGCAGGGTGCAATTCGGCGCTATACCTCGAGCACTACGTGCCTGGTTTAGTTTTAAGAAGCACCCTTCAATATTGTAAATGCGGCACACGAAGCACGATGATTAAACCGGGCTAGGGGCTGTACGTGGCGCCCCTGCGATTTTGTAATCGGGTTCACAAGAGCGCCACTTTCCGTCCCCTACACTTAGGCGTTGAGTGATTAACGGAGATATTACGGTGAGTGATTAACTTACACTCAAGGCTTTCATACAGCACTCCCCATGGCAAGCTGGGCGGTAGTGTAGGTCAACCCGGGCCCCGATAAATATGATCCAAACACAGGCATTGTTTACAATTAAATAACTCAGTTTTAGAAAACAAGGAAGTACATTGAAATAGGGAGTAACGAAATATTCTAATAGAATAGCGAGTATTTGTTGTTTATATTTATTATTATATAGTTCAGTACCGAGTGTTGCAGACTAATATTTTATGAGTTAAAAAAAAATTATTAATATTTGTGCATGGAACTGAAGAGCCGCACCTTGATGTCCAAAGAGCCGCATGCGGCTCGCGAGACGCAGGTTGCCGACCCCTGGTCTATGCAATCACCATTCCACCTCGTGTATGTGTTGGTAACGATAGTGTCAGTTAGGAAACCGACTCGACCTTGACCATTCTAATGTTAGTGGGTAAGCACCGACGACCCCTGAACCCAAGTCAAATAGAATCGTGATCTGTAAAGATGATTGTGTCACGTGATTTACCTACCCCATAATTACATCATTACATAATTATATGCCGTATGCTTCGATTTACCGCTGATTACAACAGGATCGTGAGCGCCCTTAGCAACCAATGGAATCAATGCTTCATAAGTATTTCCGTTTTATTGAATAGAAATTACTTGCCACTATTTAATTAGCTGGATAAACCCCAATTAGAGTCTAGCTTATTAGTCACGCTTGTATGAGCATGCAATTATAATAAATCAACCATGTTACACTACCTTAGTTAGTGACGTCTTATTATTATTAATTTATTAAAACCAGTCTAAAAGAAAAGGGGTGGAGGTTATTTTTAGAAGTGTCGCCGGGATAACTCGCGTTTTAAACTCCACAGGGAGACAACCAGACACCGCTTTTTCTTTGTAATGGTTATTTTTAGACGTCCCAATGGCGTCTTGAGCAATCGTGTCGCCCATTGTGTCTATTTTTAGCTCATCGCGAGGCAAGCTGTGGGATTTGGTTCAAAGTTACATAGACTTGCTGTTTTAATACATCAAGCCGTCAAAGAAAAATGTCATTTACACACACTGACATACCCAACCACCCAACCACCCATATATATATATATATATATATATATATATATATATATATATATATATATATATATATATATATATATATATATATATATATATATATATATATATGCATAAAACCAGCATATAATCTTAATTCAACAATTAACTTTTTTTTTAATTTCAAGTTGCATACAAGTATTTATACATTTATACTGCATTCTTCATTCTTCTAAACCTTTGTTTTTTTAGGCTTCGGAATTACTTTTACAAGTTCCTTTATAGTAAACTTCAAACCTTCCCCAGCATAAAATATAAAGCATCTCGCCCTAACTGTACTAATGTATTAAAATAGATTCCATGTAAAACCTCTCCCATGAGACCAAAAGCTGCCCAAGTAATGAGAAAATGTCGATATATTAATATAACCTAACCCTCCTGTAATTTGCAACAATTTTATATTCGGGGGACGTTTAACCAATTTACGCTCAATTGACGTGAAGCTAATTGATGTTTGACAATTGATGTTCGTTTTGCTATTGACTTCGTCCTTTTTCTACACACACGTTACAAATACATTACAGTATCCGTACCTTAACATCTTCAAGCGCGTTTTATTTTTATGTTCAAAATTTATAAGGTAGATATAAATAGCTCCAAATCGCTTCCACCCCTTAGCTAAATGGTATCCACCATCTTCTTCTTTTTTATATATAGATCCGAAATTTTTTTATATATAGATCCATCTTCCATGCAATGACTTTTAGGTCGTAGTCGACTACAAGCCTCCTAATACAAATCCAATTATTTCGTTCCCAGGGGTATCGCGCCGGCGAATTACATCGGATTAGTAGGTATCGATTATTGACAACAGTCGTCTTCATCTTGGTGACCCTTACGACACAATGACACGGTTATCCCCGCACAATAGTTTTGTTCAGGGGAAATTACTCTCTCCTGCCGAAGGGGTGACACGTTAGTGAAATAAAGAAGACAATAAGGAATTCTTGATTTGAACTAAACACTTAATTTAAAACGTTTTGTCATGTGAATACTATTATATTTATGACTTTACTTTATCCGAGAATATAATTCAATTGTTCTATATTTAAATCTCCTCGTAGAACGGTAACAGTTCTAGAAATTACGTTACATTTCTGTCACGAAGCAATGATCACGTTTGGTCTGTGCCCCCGCCCCCACCCCCCTAATCGCAGGCGTTACGGTCTAATGATTTCACCCCCAACCCCGGGGGCGCCCAATTACCCATGCACGTGCCAGCTAAAATGGCAACTGTCACCAACCATTCAAAGAGCACTGTCAGGATGCCATTTGAACTTTGAACTATTAGCAGAGACACTAGGTAATGACTTAGGCCTAAGAAACTATTGACGTTTTGATGGCACCCCAATCTGTTTTCAACTCAGCCGAGAAATCCAGTCTTGCTGGTGGGGGGGGGGGGGGGCAATTACAGATAATGCATCAGAAACCGTGACGTACTTGTGAAGCATTAGGTACTGTGACATACGTTTGACGCATTAGGTACTGTGACATACGTTTGACGCATTAGGTACTGTGACATACGTTTGACGCATTAGGTACTGTGACATACGTTTGACGCATTAGGTACTGTGACATACGTTTGACGCATTATGTACTGTGACATACGTTTGACGCATTAGGTACTGTGACATACGTTTGACGCATTAGGTACTGTGACATACGTTTGACACATTAGGTACTGTGACGAAATTGTGACGCATAAGGAACTACGACTCATAAGGAATTGTATTGAAGTTGTGAAGCGTGTCAATGCAAATATGACACCGTTAATGCTTTAGTATAGATACTTTTGAATACTGTTGAATATATGTGTGTATTGGTGGAGCGAAACAGTTTTTGAAGAAACTTGAACTGTGATAGATTCTGCACAGTAGTGCGCATGGTTGCTAACTCGAAAGTTTCGAGTTCGGATCCTGAAAACTCCGGAGTTTCCAAACCAACTCTGATAGGCTCTACGCTCACGTTAGGGAAAAGGAAAGGTAAATTTACCATAACTTATCACACAATGCTTTAAAACGCTAAGATATAGAAACAGGTGAACTCTAATTAATCTGCCCTAATGAACATCAGATCTCAAATAATCTCTATATATAATTCTCTTCTGGGATCAGTTAGAAAACAAGCTGCAAGCGCGCCTTTGCAGTCCCCTCTCTTCCTCTCTATCACTATCACTACCACCCCCACCCCACCCCCACATGATCTGGTGAGTGATGTTCACTCTGTTTACATTTTACAATCATAGAGACGGGTTTGGTGACGGCTATTAGGGGCAGATAATTGAGTTTGAAACGATTTTAAACTTAGAGGAGGTAACTAAGAGGAGGCTGCTTTCACGTGGGGGGGGGGGGGGGGGGGGGGAAGGGGGGGGGGGGGGGTTTAGTGTTTTTAAGCAAATATTTTCAGTGGCAGCATTGGTACTGTCGAATTCACAAATTAGAAATTACTGAAAATTAGAAAAAAATCATACGCAGCGGGTCGGCTCGTAATTTATATTCTAGACACGGGTTTCAAACTAGTTAACTTTTAAACAGTTTGACCTGATCTGTTCTTGTAACTATGTTGTTGCACGAAATCATGTAAGTCGGGGCTAAATTAAATGGGATAAAGTTTACTCGTGTGCTGTGGAGAAAATGATATAGGATGGTTAGAGTCATACTTATATAGTTGTCAACTTAAATTACAAAATAAACAATGACTGAAAGGGATCGAAGAAATACAATTCAATGTATGCAGGAAAAAATTAAAGTCGGAAAGAAGTAATGAAATGTATATAGTCAAAGTCTGGAATTTTTTTATTTTTTTTTACATCGGAATTGAAGTAGCTCTAAAGTATGTTGACAAATATAGATGAGACAGGTAAAGGTCGAGGGTGGACCTAAATTGGTGGACAAAATTGTAGTCAAGTAACAGGACTCTCGCTTTCAGGTAGTCATATGTTCATGTCACCCCCCCCTCCCTCCCCCACACACACCTAAGCCACCGAGTCAGAATTGACCGGTACGGACATTCCCCGGGACCAGTCGGCCCGTCATGCTAGACTAGTTCCGCATTCAACAGGTGGATACTAATGGATCAGATCAACGGGTATTCCCGGACCCCCAAAACAAACCCCCCAAGTATCCATTGATACCGTGTTTGATCTTAACCCCCGCCACATGTGAACCCCACCCCCCCCCCCTCTCAGCTCAATGAAATTGAAATCTGACTCGGGGTATAATGTAAAACTATTTGTAATCGCTCGGACTCCGAACAGTCTTTTGTTGACCTACAATAAGTAAACAGAGACCGCGTCTCCGTATCTCTCTTTGAGCTGTCAACCGTTTGAAAAATTGGTGGGATTTGACGGGGGTAGGACCAGGGCTTTTATAGCTACGCTGGGAATGTTGGCGTGTGTGTGTTTATTTTTTAGTGTCGCGATTTGTGTTTGTTTTATGTTTGTTAGGATATAAAATACATGTCGCAAAGTGTGATGTCGTTAATATGTTTTAGCTCTCTTTAAGGAGTTAATTAGTGGGGAATTTAATTAATCGTTTAGAGGTTGTGGAAGTGACTGTTCATCTGCTAAAATCTTGATATTAATAACAACTCGCGGTAACATTTAGTGGCTTTCAAATGATTAATTATATCGCGAGTTGCTTTATTCGTTAATTAATATACAAGGCTTAAGTTAGAGATAATTGTTAACGATTTAGATTAGCCATTAAGATGAGAAAATTATAAAAGTTGGCTTTTTCTTAATTTCAGAAGAAAAGTTTCAGTAAAGTTATGTTATAAAGTAAGGTAAAGCTTCATTTGTTTAACCTGGTCCACGGGTCAAGTGAAGTAGAGTTAATCTGTTTCATCGACCTCGACATATGATGTAGTCAGCACTTGCCCAGCCGCCTTTACTTTTCCTAAATTAAGTTAGCTACTCATTTGAGCTCAATTGTACTAACTTGAACTCGAATTCGAACTCAGGACCATTAGGTTAGCAGTCTAGCGCTCTACAGCGAGGCCACGTCGTCCCATTAATTTTAGTTATATTGGTTTCTAAAGCAACTGGCATATAGGGTCTATTACTTTTGCTATGGTTCTAAAAATAGCGATCTCCCTCACACTAAACCTTGTCCTGGTTTTATACCTGTATACAGCCTTGACCACTAGCACTGACCTTAACCTTGACCATAACAACAAAACAAGCCACTTGATACTCTTGTTGTCCAGTCGTAAGACCTTTAAAATTCCATTCTGTCTCCAACTACTACCTCACCACTCCTACCACATCGAGACATACCGAGTCTAAAACCTACATTCGTCACCATGTTGATAAGTGTCACATACGGCTGAGGCTTACGGCCCGACTCAGCCGTAGAGATCCCAGCAACGCTCCGTTACAAAAGACGTCTAGACTCTAGACCTGGTGTCTGCCTACGTGGCTCCAGATCCTTGTCCGGTTATTCTGAAGATTAATCGAGGCACTTTTCAATACAGGAGAAAATATCAAAAGCTATTAGAGATCATAGTACTCTCAAATTGATATACAGTATACAGCATTTTATAATTTTACTTCTAGGCCATTTGAAGTTAAATTCGGTTTTAAATTTTAAATAAAGTCAAATTAACTTTTAATTATACTGCATAATCGATGTGCACCTAATTTGGGTAGGGGGGGGGGGGGTAACTATTAATTTAAAAAAATGAAATGTGTAGAAAAAAGATAATGCAATGTGTCCTCTCCTAATATTTTATTTGCCAGGCTTTAAAGGACAGTTTTTATCTGATATTCCTGTGCGCCTTTTATCTTTATGGTAGAGGACAAGATGCTATATTAGAAGGGAAATTACACAAACAAATTATGTATTTAGTTGCTGCTACTTTCTAAAACTCCGAGAGTATACGGACACAATTTTCAATGATCTCTTATGGAAATGTATTGTTTAAAGTTAGGTCGCAGCATCGAAAAATCGGAAAGACAGGGGTTCGATTACTGATGTCGTGACGATATCAAGTCGTACCTTGCCTTAGTCAAGTCGGGGACTACAAAGTAGATTGTGTAATATATAGACCACATTGTGAATATCAATCTCACAGTAACATTTGAACTCTATCGCATTATGCCCAGTCATTTCCGACAAGCAAGTTTACTTTCCAACGAAACTCTAAACTCTAACCCGGTGTATGGCCATACTTTTACTAGCCTTAACCCCCGAATAGCCAGGAAGGCTTATTCAAAAAGTATATATGTAATATGTAATTTGTAGAAGAAAACGATAATAATTGATCAAACGTTTTTACACAAAACTGTAACCGACCTTTCTGCTCTGGGCTAACACCAGGGACCAAACAGGGTTTGATCTTCCGTGACCTTGAGGCTCAGGTCAACTGTGTGAATGGAACTTCCGGTGTCCGGGTAGGTTTAACCGCCACAGAAGGCGCGGTCACGATACGGGCTTTGGTCTGCTAATGGACGTCTGCGGTGGTCGTGGGAGGGAAACATCGGGAAGTCGTGTTCATCTTGGTCACATGGGGAGGGGGGGGGGGTTAGGGTTAGGGAGGGGGGGAGATGTGTTGTATTGTGAGTTCTGCGTGAATGACGTCACGTATATTTCTCAAACTGTATATACAAAGCGTTAACCACAGGTGCGTTCGAAAACAGAGGGAAAAAATAATAAAAGAGGCATTGCTTGAAGAAAGGAAGGGCGGGACTGAAGATGATTAAAATAAGCAAAAGTATACAAAAGAATAACATAGAAAAGGTCTAATTTAGTTTCCTGAGACTTTTTTTACAGACTGTTTTTCCTATAACTTCTTTTTACCCATGAGGGTTTTTTTTTTTTTTTTGTCATGACTTACTTCCTGTGACTTTTCTTCCTGTCATTTCCTTTTTTTATCGTAGTTTTTTTTTTAATTTTTTAAATTTTTGTTGGGTGTTATTTGTCCTCCCTCGCCGATAAGTTGGCGATTTCCTGGTCGTTATGTACATACTGTCATGTCATGACATGAACCACACACATACCAAAACCCTAGCGGCACTCTCAGCAAAGCACTAACTCTATAACAATACGACAACTAGCTAAAAAATATTCACTAACATTTTTAGTAAGGTTAGTTTTATAATAGTTTTAAGCTCTACAATTTATTTACAAGTAAGCTGGTAATGCTGAACTACAATTCTTCTCCTATCTGTGCCCATGACAGATTGGGCAGATGTAGTAGAGTTCACCTAATTCCATCACTTTGGTATATAAAGGTATAGCGTGGTCAGTACTGTGTACATCGACACGATGTGAGTCAGGTAGGCATCTAGGGGTCGGCGTGGCATCTGACTGGTAGACTCATGGACGTTTTGTCACAATCCTTTTGTGTGTGACTGGGTTCACGCTATAAATTTGCCACAGGCCTTTCCCTACCTTTCATCTATCACATACGAAATTACAAGACGAGCCTTCTTTTATATTATATACATATTTATTTTGTCTCCACATAGACAGCGTGTACAGCCAGCTTACGCCTTGTTCTCGCCTTCCACTCTCTTCCTCTCACGCATGCGCACAGCTACAGTCTTTTTCTGATGCAATCTCAAAACACACTCCCAAGATACGATACAACAATGTTTCACTGTTATACGTTTCATGCGCTAGAGTCCAGTATCCGAGCTCTAGACTTTCGGGTGAGCATACATTCGCTCTACCATCCGACCACGCCATCCCCTAACAATAATTAGCACATAAAATTTGTTTTTACTCTTGGCAGGTCTGCAGGTTTTTCCCTAAAATGTATGTTTGTAAAAAAAAAGTTCAGATACATCAATCGGTATCAATATTGTCTCTAATTAAATTAATGAAGGTGCGTCATCAGAAGGTGATTCTACAAAACAAAATTAATGTGAATTAGACGGTCTGGACAACAGCCGGCGGGTCTCTACAACTGCCTGCAAGACAGTCTGTAAAACAGCCTGCGGGTCTGTACAACAGCCTACGCGTCTGTAAAACAGCCTGAAAGAAGTCTGTACAACAGCCTGCGAGTCTGTACAACAGCCTGCGAGTCTGTACGACAGCCTGCTAGTCTACATATACAACAGACAGTGAGACGAACGAAAGACGCCCCACACAAAAGGTCGCTCGTACGTTTGTGTCGAGTGTGAAATTCGCCGCCGAGTAACAGACGCCAAGTGACAGAGGCCGAGTGACAGACGCCGAGTGACAGACGCCGAGTGACAGACGCCGAGTGACAGACGCCGAGTGACAGACGCCGAGTGACAGATGCCCTGAGAACACACGCGTGGCCAGCTTGTCACGTGGTCTCCCGTAAAATACTTCCCTAGTTCCTCTAGTTCCTTGTAGCTGGAACTGTGTGTTTGGTGGACGAGCGGCATTGACCTTGCAATCGTACAAGGAAGATTGGATATTTTTTTAAATATCGTAAGTCGTTTTTATTTTTTTATTTTTATTTACGCGAATATATATATATATATATATATATATATATATATATATATATATATATATATATATATATATATATATATATATATATATATATATATATAGGCCTATGTGTATATAATGACATTCATTCATTTATTAAATTACTGAAACAATAGTAGGCACGGAGGCCTTTTTTCACATGGCCGTTTTAAAATAAACAAATAAAACAGCATTATGATACACAATATTAAACATTGTTTTTCTTCGTTGTTTAAAAAGTGTTGCAATGCTGAAAAATATCGCAACATTTAGAATTGTTTTATATCAATCATAAAATTGCTACAGTTAGTTCCTGTTATTAAAGCTTGAAACACTAAGGGACGTAACCTTTAATTTAAAATCTTACCTGTCTTTAAAAATGTATACTTAATTGTTATAAAATTTAACTTACAATTACGATTTATAATTGTTAAAGTCATTAATAATACAATTTAATAATGCAAATTTTTCTACTTGTGATATATTTTATTGTTTATATTTTTTATTTTTTGCTCTTGTTTATAAAATAGAAAAACGGTAAAATTATTAAATACCTATTCCGAAGACTAATATACTTCAAACTTAAATCAGTAATCGCTTAGTAGCATTTCAGAATATCGCCCCCAAATTTGATTCGACTCTACTTGAAAACCCTAAATCCCCCCCCCCCCCCCCCTCTCCTCCTACTCCCATTCCACCACGCCGATGGAAAAAAAAATCCCTGGAATCATCACATTTTTTCACATTTGCATCTTCAGGTTGTTTTTTTAAATATTTTTTTTTATATTTAGACGTTTTGTATTAGATCTATTTATAAGTAAACCATTTTAAATGAATGAAAGTAGGCTACAAGTAAGAAAGAAATATTACTATTGTAAATCTGTATCAGTCCTCACAAGTCGATGATGAAAACTGTAATACTAAAGCGAACATGCAAGGCAAACTGATAATGTAAATTACATGTCTGAGGCGAGAAAAAGAAATGTTTTGATTAACTAGTGCGAGAATTAATACCAAAACAATGTCAACTAATAGGGGGGGTCGTCCATAAATGACGTCACACTCGTAGGGGGGGGGGTCGTAATTGTGTGACGGTGTGATGAGGGGGGTGGTCAACTGCAATTTTGAGGTGGGGGGTGGGGTTGTAGGCTGAGGTGTGACGTCAGTTTAGGGGAGGGGGGTCTGGCTTTTTGTGACGATGTGTGACGGAGGGGAGGGGGGGGGTGTGGGTGGGGAGGTAAAAATCGTCAAAAAGCTTGTCGTCAATTATGGATAACCCCTAGACGGATAGACAGACTGACTTTCGAACAGACGGACGGACGAGAGTCGAGTAGAAAGGCTGACAGACATTGTGACGAAAATAAAAACCTCATTAGAATAACATCCCACTTTATTCAAAGTATAACTACTTACGCCTACGGTAGCAGAGAAAATAAATGACCGCCCCCCCCTCACTCACCCACTCACACTCACCACTATTACACATACCCCGTTCATCTACTCAATTAAAATTCGTAAACTGCTTCTTCTCTTTAATTAAACAGCTTATGTTGTGTTTCTATCTCGTCAAACTTGGTTCATTTTGGGCCGCAGACTCAGAGAGTGAGCGGAAAAAAAGTCACAGAAATATAGTCACAGGTTTTGCTACGTTAAATGAAATTATTCATAATGTTGATTTAGACTTTCTAAATACTTAATAAATAAATGTATTAACACACTCCATGCAAATTTGTAACTTCTTTCTGAGGTTTATTTCCTGTGGTGTTTTTCTTGTGAATTCTTTATCTGTGACATTTTTTTCCTGTGACCTTTTTTTCCTACAATCACTCCAAAAACCTAAGAGTAAAATCGAAGTTGGGTAAGCCAAGATTTTATGGGGAGGGGGGAGATTCATGTTCACTCTACTCCACCTAATGAAGATTCACGTTCACTCTACTCCACCTAATGAAGATTCACGTTCACTCTACTCCACCTGATGGAGGTTCACGTTCACTCTACTCCACCTGATGAAGATTCACGTTCACTCTACTCCACCTAGCCGAGCTCAACCTTCTGTACAATATCCCGTAGAAGGCCCATAAACCTGTTTGCTACATCAGCTACATTATAACACTTCACAACACATTCAATCCATTTTACACCAACATTGCGATAAGTTCCGATTGTTATTTTTATAGAAGATTTTTGGCCAAAAAGTTTTTTTTCTTCTCTTTTTTCCTCTGTCTGACTTGCTACACACGAACGAAGAAAATGCATAAAGAAAATGTTTCCATCGTTTCGCCTGGAGACTGGGTGCCAGACTTGAGACTGGCCGAGGATTATCGAGTGAGACAACCTCTCAGCAGAAGTGATTTCATTCCCTGAGCCGCATGTCTTGTCGGTCAGGCCTTTTCACTGTTGCACCGCCTGGCAAGTGCGCCAAGGTGCACTGCGGTGTGCAACTCTGTGGGAAGGATGCAGGCGTTTTCTATTTAAATGGAATGGAGGCAAAAGATTTGTGGGAGTAAAGTATCTTCCCCGACATTTGAAAAGTCAATGAACCCAAGGACCTTTACCATTAGCGGATAAACAAAAGACCTAAAGACCTTAACATTATCTGAAAAACAATAGAACTAAGGACCTTCACATTATTTGAAAAACAACAGACCTAAGGAACATCCCATCATCTGAAGATATGGACCGAAGGATCTTAACCCTTTTCTGTAGAACTTGGGAACCTCAACATTACATAAAAATGGACCTTCACATTTATCTGGGAAAAGTATTGGACCTAAGGACCTACACCATTTTCGGAAAAACCAAATGACCTGAGAACCTTCAAATTTTTTTTACCTGAAAACCCAATGGACTTAAATTATCTCAACTGTAAGAAGATAACTAAAGGTCTATTGTTTATTAAATGATTCTTTTGTATTTTATTGTGCATGTAGTCTTTATGTTCTGAAACAGCTCGTTTTACCAGCTTTTGTGGAATTCGATTTCCTAACACAATCTCACCCACTGAGGTAAATTAACCGACCAGCGCACATTCTTTATAAAGTTTCTTTCTGAGTTTTTTCTCCGGGTGGGGAGAGGGTGGGGGGTACTTGAAATTTTCAGGTGGAGGGGGGGGGGGTAAACTTTCCGAAAGGGGAAGGGTGGGACGGTGGGCGTACAGCGATAATAGTGTATAATTTCTATATAAATTATATTTCGTCCTGGGTGAGAGGTGGTAGAAGTACTTCGGGGAGAGGGGGGTCGCCTCCCCCCTCCCCCCAGGAGAAGCCTATCATATTCTACTCCCCTCCACCCAGCTCTACCCCCCCCCCCCACCTCCCAACTTACCTGTGAACTTCCCCGTTCCCCATCCCCTCACACTCGTCTACTCTTTCGTTTTTTTCCTTTCAGTTTCCGTTTCTCCCATTACGTCAACCATCAAACGGCCAGCACTCCAAGGTCACCCCGCCCCCATTGTCCCAGGGAGCTGCCAGCAATCACGGCGTCCACGTCACGGCGTCGCCACAACTCGAATTATTCCGATCAGTTTTCTTTTCACTACGCTGAGGTACAAACGTTCACAATGACCCAGCATTTTTACTGCTAGTTGCGACCAGAGTTTCTTCCAGGCCGAAATTTTTTTACAGCCCCCCCCCCCCCCCCCCGAACGAAATGAAATTTATATAATTTATATAGAAAATATATACTTTTAACAGTGTCCCCCCCCCCCCCGAAGAAAGTTTACCGCCCCCTCGAAAATTTCCAGTGCCCCCCCCCCCCCCCCCCGGAGGAAAAAGTCTGGAAGAAACACTGGTTGCGACACCCCTTCACAAAAGGAAAAGATAAAAACGCGTGGTGAAGACCCGTCGTTATTTTTACTCTTGACAAGTTTGTTTTTTAAAAAAAAGTATGTAATTTTAATATTTTGCTTCAAACATCTTTCATTTTTGTTAATTACGTCTTTTTATTTTCAATCATTGTCAGTTGTTTGTAAAACATTTCTTGAATTTTGAAATATTACAAAAATAGATTTCCTCGTGTTGGGAATAGAATGTCGTAATTCCACAAACCTAAAAATGTCGTTTTTTTTTGTAAATAATTTTGTCACTCAAAAACGGAGATGTTTAAAAATCTGCCACAAAGGATATTTCTAATTTATGGACGAGTTTTTATTTCTTTTTTTCGTCTGGTAAAATGATACGGAAACGAATTTGACTTCAAATAGTAGTTATATTGAGCATTACAGTGAAATTGTTTCATTTTAATTATTATTTTTTATGGTTTTATAATTATAGTATTTTTGTTGTGTTTCCTAAAATAGTTCCACGAATACATTTTTTTTAGTCTAAAAAATATTATGCAGCTAGATTTTAAGGGCTTGAAGAAGTATTTGTGTGTGTGCGTGTGTTTGTGTGTGTGTGTGTGTTTTCACAGCGCTACTCAAGGACCCCTGCCCCCCCACACACACTTCACCCCCCCCCCCCCCCCCCGCGCCCCCGTTGATTTCAATAGAAACCTTAAAACTAATTGAATGTTTTTGACAAAAAAAGAAATAACTAGTTTTATACTGCATATAGATTAATGTGACCAGCTTTTTAACAGGCAGATTCTTAATGCCTCGCTTGGTTGGGAATTAAAAACTTCGAATCTTTGTTCCAGTGTTTAAAAATTATCGTCTACACATTCGCTGTTCACCACATAGGTTCGCGCGACACATCACAACAGCATACATTCCATTGTGTGCACACCATGGAACTACATCATAACATAATTGCAATCATAGCACACCTGATAATCACATACGTTATCAAGATCTAAACATAAAGTATATGATGCTGGCATATACTCATAAATCATACATCGACGTACGTACTGTACGTAACTAACCGTTGCTAGCAACTAATCCTTACACGTAACTAACCGTTACAAACAACTAACCGTTACTAGCAACTAACCCTTACTATCAACTAAACATTACTAGCAACTAACCCGTACAAGCAACTAAAACAACTAAACGTTACTGGCAACTAACCGTAACTAGCAACTAACCCGTACAAGCAACTAACCATTACTAGCAACTAACCCTTACTATCAACTAAACGTTACTAGCAACTAACCCGTACTAGCAACTAACCCGTACAAGCAACTAACCATTACAAGCCACTAACCCGTACAAGCAACTAACCGTTACTAGCAACTAACCGTAACTAGCAACTAACCCGTGCAAGCAACTAAACTTTACTAGCAACTAAACGTAACTAGAAACTAACCCTTACCAGCAACTAACCGTCACTAGCAACTACACGTAACTAGCAACTAACCCGTACTAGCAACTAACCCTTACCAGCAACTAAACGTTACTAGCAACTAACCGTAACTAGCAACTAAGCGTAACTAGCAACTAACCCGTACTAGCAACTAACTCGTACTAGCAACTAACCCTTACTGGCAACTAAACGTAACTAGCAACTAACTCGTACTAGCAACTAACCATCACTAGCAACTAACCCGTACAAGCAACTAAACGTTACTATCAACTAAACGTAACTAGCAAACTAACCCGTACTAGCAACTGACCGTTATTAGCAACTAAACGTAACTATCAACTAACCCGTACTGGCAACTTAACGTAACTTTTAACTAACTCTTTAAGGGCAAAAAATTAACGTTCGTACCAACCACTAAGTACTGGCAAGTTACGGGTACACGGAATCGCTTCACCGTGCTGGCGATGTGGCCGGAAATGCGGAACCACTCAACTGGAAGCAGCAGGCCATAGACGCAGCATCACCCAACTGCGAATGTCCCCCCCCCACCCCCCTGTGGTTAGGTCTGGTTGAGGGGGGACGGGACCACTGGCCATTGATTACTGCCAGGTAAAAACGAAAATGATTGGTTTTTCGTTAGCCGCCTCTTATTTACCCTACCTCGCGCCGTATTGATTCCCATTATTACTAGTAATTACCCGTTCTTTTTTTGCCGGGCCTTTTCGGGAGCGTTTTACGGTTCAGTGAATCCAAACATTGTGTTTCAATTTGGCTCATTCAAGGCGCGGCATGCAACACTATTTCCAGGGAGAAAAGAAATCTGGAAAAACTTTTAAAACTTTTTTTTTCCACCCTATTCCTCCTGTGAGTTAAAGGATCAAATTTTTTTGTCCTATTTTTAATCAGGATAAAGGATGTGCTCCAGGGATTAGAACCCGGCTCTGCTGTACGTTATCCCAGAAAAAAGTTATTATATACCCATGATACCTCCACCCGTATATAACCACCTTTGTTTCTTTACTCAGCGCGGGTCAGCAACCCGTTTTTCCGGGTCATCGCACCGTGTAATGCATTTCGCTCTCGTTATTTCAATCAATGAAGCTCAGCCAATATCTCTGTATTTATATATATAGCAGTGGGCAGGATAAAACGTCATTATGCTATATAAATAACAAATGGATTTCTGTTTTAAAGAGATACAAAGCCTTTGTTAAACATATTTGTCTACCAACAAATAACTTCAGATGAAACGTCCGTTGTGTTTCAAATTGTCTTTCATTTGTGAGGATATAAGCACTACCTGTTCATTATCTTTTTCAACGTTAATTTTCGAAAATTAAATCAATATGTATTACATATTCATGTTTACTTTCATAGACCCAGCTGGATTTGATAGTGTGCTTAGCGTATAGCCCGCTACGCCTCAATTTCATTAACCCGTATGTTTATGTTATCATGTAGCAAGGGTCCCATTCTCTGTAAAAACATCACGAACCGAACTCTCTAGACAGATACATCACGGATCCCACTCTCTAGACAGAGCAATAATCCCACTCTTTAGACAGACACTGCAAGGATCCCACTCTCTAGACAGATACATCACGGATCCCACTCTCTAGACAGAGCAATAATCCCACTCTTTAGACAGACACTGCAAGGATCCCACTCTCTAGACAGCTACATCACGGATCCCACTCTCTAGACAGAGCAATAATCCCACTCTTTAGACAGACACTGCAAGGATCCCACTCTCTAGACAGATACATCACGGATCCCACTCTCTAGACAGAGCAATAATCCCACTCTTTAGACAGACACTGCAAGGATCCCACTCTCTAGACAGCTACATCACGGATCCCACTCTATAGACAGAGCAATAATCCCACTCTCTAGACAGAGCAATAATCCCACTCTTTAGACAGACACTGCAAGGATCCCACTCTCTAGACAGCTACATCACGGATCCCACTCTATAGACAGGGCAATAATCCCACTCTTTAGACAGACACTGCAAGGATCCCACTCTCTAGACAGCTACATCACGGATCCCACTCTATAGACAGAGCAATAATCCCACTCTCTAGACAGAGCAATAATCCCACTCTTTATACAGACACTGCAAGGATCCCACTCTCTAGAGAGACAAAAGAAAATGTCAACCTCTTTGACTTAATGATCCTAGGGTAGATACAGGTGGACCCATCTGTTTCCATGAAATCGCTATTAGAAGAAAGAATTAGAGTCCACGGTAAATGTTGGTTGTCTAACGGCGTCTAAACAACTATTAATACCTGCTTAAAGAATTGACGAAATCTAATACTATGGTCCACATGCCTAGGTCACTG
Source organism: Physella acuta (assembly GCF_028476545.2). Lineage (NCBI taxonomy): Eukaryota > Metazoa > Mollusca > Gastropoda > Physidae > Physella > Physella acuta. Next base: position 34,633 of record NW_026732225.1, on the reverse strand, counting down.
ATGAAAATACACCATTAGTTGCATGGGAATGTGATTTGCTTACTTTTGATGTGTAATTCCTGGCTAAAATTTGGTTGTCTAACGGTGTCTAGACGACTAGTAATAACTGCTTAAAGAATTGGCGAAATATAATACTCAGGTCCACAAGCCGAGGTAGCTGATGAAAATAAACCATAAGCTGCATGGGAATGTGATTGGTTTACTGTTGATGTTTAGATCCAGTCTAAAACATTAGTTGTTCGATGGCATCTAGATAACTGGTAATACCTGCTTAAAGAATTGGTGAAATCTAATACTATGGTCCACATGCCTAGGTCACTGATGAAAATACACCATTAGCTGCATGGGAATGTGATTGGTTTACTGTTGATGTGTAGTTTGATAACTTCTATATCGACCGCAGTGTGTTACAGTCGTGATATCATTCATCACCAACTATCGAAGCTGACACGTGTAAAGGTAGAGACTCAAGGTCTTCAAGTTCGTTCCTTCGCCTCGTTTTGTCTTTGTTAAGGATTTGAACCGCGTTTAGCTTTAAAAAAAAAGAACAAAACTAGCTGGTCTAGACGAGAGTGGTGCGGGTTTGCGTGTAAGAATGGTTCGAACCTTTACCCTTTACTGTCATCAAACATTATTTGTTTGCACATTACATTTTTCTTTTCATTATTATCATATCGGTTTTATTCATTTGGTAGCAAGACGTTTAACAGAAATTATTTTTTAATTTCAAAGTAACAGTTTCCATACTTACATGACAGTAGATGTAATTATTTATTTATTTTTTGTCAAAAAAAAATTACGCTTAATGTAGGGTATGAACGGGTAGGAGTGTAGAGTATGAACGAGCAGGAGTGTAGGATATGAACGGGTAGGAGTGTATAGCAGTGGCGTAGCCAGGATCGTCTCAAGGGGAGGGGTTCCAATTTTTACCCGGGGACAAACTTTCGGTTTGCACCCCCCCCCTCAAACTTTTGATTTGCACCCCCCCTCAAACTTTCGATTTGCACCCACCCTCATACTTTTTCTATATATCGAGGGGTGCCTACGCCACTGTTGTATAGTATGAACGAGTAGGCAGACACAATTTTCTGAAGCAGACGGCTAAAAATAAAATATAATGTTGAGTAATTCTCCAGAGACTCTACTGTTTGCCTCTTGAAAAATTGATTACCCACAGTTGTGTTCTATAAAGAGAAACCGGAAGTAGAGTAACTACCACTTCCGGATACCGGAAATCAATAAAAATGAAAAAAAAACTACACATTTGATTTAACACTTTCTTCTTCTTCTTCTTCTTCTTCTTCTTCTTCTTCTTCTTCTTCTTCTTCGTTCTTAATTTTAGTGTTGAAAGGGATCCAACACAATTAAGTATACGTGTCAACTTGTTATGCGCCATTAAGGCCATTGACTCCGATTTCAGCCTGCTTTTCTTTTTGGATTTGCTTCCATAGCCATTTGTCCAACCAAGAACAAACTACAAGGCAGCAGTTGTTTGATTTTGGAGTTGTCTCTCCTAGAAGAGTTGCTGTCCCTAGTTAACGAGCCTCATTTGCACGAGGATATAACACTTATATATGAAATTTCGCAAACGTAACCGAAATGCTACTCAAGAAATCGTGTTTACAGACATACACACATACATAACAGACATACGTCATCTTATGAAGACTGTTCCGCTGAGATCGCTGTAGCAATATGTGCAGGCTGCTACCTCCGTGTGCTACAGTTCTTGATGTTCAAGCAGGTTGTCTACCCTTATCTTACATACCTAGCATGTGTTTTATGATGGGTGGGTGCGTCTATAGTGATGTTCTCTTTGTGTGCTGTTATGAAATCGTTTCTGCAGAATTTGCAGGTGATTGTTTGTTTGGTCACTCTAGATGCCCAGTGGTTTGGGGGTAAGAGAAGGGACCAATCTTAGAATGCTATTGAATCTATTCTTTTCAAGGGTGGACAAAAGTAAGATGTTTAAGGTGTTACATTTTTTTGTTCTTCTTCTTCTGCGTTTTTAATTGAGTTTATGGTGGAGGATTTTAACAAGTCCAACATTTTTTTCTAATAATGTATTATTTACTCCGGAAAGAACAGCTATGAAATCACATCTTGATATACATTCACCTTGTTTAATACTTCCTTTCTCGAACCAACTTCAGTTTTAGCAGTGCCGCGTACTGTCTTTTGTCTGTTCTTCCTCTCTTTTCTTTATTCACGACCTTGCTTTTTGAGTTCTATATGTCCAGTTCAGCAAGTCTGTATTTGGGCTTAAATGTCTTGGCTCAAACTTCTTAGAGTATCATAAATCAAAGCAAACACTATAGTCTTACTATCAACAATAATAAATCTGAACGGAGCTCAAAGCAAGGGAAACTTTAGCCGCCGTAAATGGAAGGGTAAAGATAATTACAACATAGACGTCACTTTGGTAAAATATGTAGAAAAGAAAGCCATTGAATCTGATTGTACAAACAGAATGCTATTATCGGGAAAAAGGGGTTTTATTTTTAATAAAGCTTTTAATAAAGTTAATGGTTCCAAATTGTTTTTAGAGTTGAAAATAATATTTGTCACCTTAATAAATTAAACATTGAAGACAAAATTGATAATACTATATTTTAAAATTAATGTTTTTAAATAATGCTTATTAATTTTTAATGTTTACTCAGCTACAAGTAATTTCTTTTAATTTAACGACATTTTGTATTAGTATTTTCCCTTGACTGTTTCAAAACTCTGACTGGGAATCAACTGGAACAATCATATAAAATAAAAAAGAACAATATTTTGTACCAAAACCGATTATATATTGATTCTTGAAGTATGGATGAGAGAATGCAGATTTTGGGTGTTATTGTATTAGAGTACTCGTTAGTTACGTGAGTTTCCTTTAAAGCTACAACATATTAACCTTAGATTTCAGCTTGAATATGCTTTTTAGTGACAGCAATATTTGCTTTATTTGCTTGAAACTGTCTGATAAAAGTAAAGTAATATTCCCCTTTCCAAGGGGGTGGGGAGGGGGGGGAGTGAAGTAGAGTTCACCTGTTACTGTGACCTCGGCAAATGAAGCTGTCTTGACTTTCCCTAACGTGAGTTAGGTACCCATCTGAACTGGGTGGACTCAGGGACGGTCTACTGACTTGAACCCGGATGCGAACTTATGACTTTCGGGTTAGCAGTCTACCGCTAGGCCACTCCGTCCCCTAAGACAGTGTCTTATATTCAAGTTACAAATGAAAACGGATTACCAGAAAATACTTTTAGGTGGAAACAGCATTTGATTTAGCACTTACGCTAATTTGAAAACATCCATAAAATCTTTAAGCATTGGAGAAATGTCCATTTATTTTCATTTTTGTTTCTAGAGCTCACCAAGAATTTATAAACAAATGATTACAGTTGTGGTGTATGCGTTGATTTATACTTAGCTTTAAATCAATTGTCTAGTACATAAAGAAGTTTAAAAACAAAATATATAATGTAAAGTTAATTAGACAGAAATTCGAAAAAAAAATCTTAGCTTTGTGTTCAATTATATTTTTGTATCACATTAGAAAGTGATTTTTATCACATTTTACAGCCAGACTTACAACCAGACTAACATCTAGCTAATGTTGCAATGAGCTAATTCGTCGTCGAACTGACTTTATTTTTAGCCAAATCCTGTTTTGTCGAACTTACGTTTGGTCGAATCCACATTATGCCAACCTTGCAGTCCTGTTAGTTACCACAGGTCTACCCAACCACCTCCAACCATAAAAAGAGAAAAAATATTTTATAAAAATCTAATCAATGACCTTTATATATCTGCGACTTGTCCATAAAACGGAACTTTGTGTCGACACTCCAATGTGCGTAACACCCAAAATCGCGCTATTTTATTGATACCTGACAAGGGCAATAACCAAACGTCGACAATAAGTTTGCCATTTCGCGACACCGACTCCATTAGTTTTTACCCGAATGGAGAATGGAGCTGTTTTATTATAGTCATACATTATCTAAAATTAATTAAAAGCTAATTAAAGCCGGGCCTTTGATGTCGCCGGCTTCCAGGACCGATGGCGTCAGGGCAACGATTTCACGTCACGCCCACAATGCATCACGGGCTGGAGCTAACCCGGCAACATGGCGGCGGGGACATTGATCGGGTTATGTGCCCTTGAGATAAGATTTGATTTGAAAGCTGAGGGTTAGTGTTAGGGTTAGGGTTAGGGTTAGGGTAAGGGTTAGGGTTAAGGTTAAGGTTAGGGTTAGGGTTAGGGTTAGGGTTAGGGTTAGGGTTAGGGTTAGGGATAGGGTTAGGGTTAGGGTTAGGGTTAGGGTTAGGGTTAGGGTTAGGGTTAGGGTTAGGGTTAGGGTTAGGGTTAGGGTTAGGTTAGGGTTAGGGTTAAGGTTAAGGTTAGGTTTAGGGTTGCTGTGAGATATGCTGACAGATCAAACGCATGTGATGCCACTGTTTCAGTTAGGGTTAGGGTTAGGGTTAGGGTTAGGGTTAGGGTTAAGGTTAGGGTTAGGGTTAGGGTTAGGGTTAGGGTTAGGGTTAGGGTTAGGGTTAGGGTTAGGGTTAGGGTTAGGGTTAGGGTTAGGGTTAGGGTTAGGGTTAGGGTTAGGGTTATGGTTGCTGTGAGAGATGCTGACAGATCAAGCGCATGTCATGACACTGTTTCAGTTAGGATTAACACAATCATATTGAATTTGCTAGCATGATCATTTTTTTTTTAATTTTTAAAAATTTCTTCCTTGGATTCGATCCTTATCTTCTTTTCTCTCTACATTACATGTTAGTGTATAATACGGTGCATATACAACACGACAATATCAAGTTTTTAAAATGTATAAGCTAATTGCGGAAGGGTGTGGTCGAGTGTTAGAGCACACGGTAACATCTGTAAAATATTTTGGGATGAAAATTGAGGCTATCCTGCTTGCTGACCACACAATCACTAATTAAGTATATCAGTCACTTACCTTTGTGGTGTGGGCTAGTTTCACCTATAGTTTTAAGTGTGCTTTGTTGTATTTCCGGGTTCCCAGGGAAATAGATGATCAATATTGGATTATCCTTGTGAGCCGAATAGACTTATTCTGGTGGGCCTCATAAAACTATCCTACTGATTCTTATAGACCTATCCCTGTGGACTCTATATACCTATCCTGGTATGCCTTTTTGACCTATTAACTGACCCCTATAGACCTATTCTACTGATTCCCATTGACCTATCCTAGTGGGCCATATAGACCTATCCTTGTGGGTCCTATAGACCTATCCTTGTGGGCCTATAGACCTATCTCAGTGGGCCCTAAAGACATATCCTATTGATCCTCATAGACCTATCCTACTGATCCCTATAGATCAGGGGTCTCCAAACTACGGCCCGCGGGTCGGATGCGGCCCGCGATGTCCTCTCATCCGGCCCGCGGAAATCTTTTTGTCCACGGAAAAAAACGTTTGTTGGTGATGGCTGAGGAACTTTGCCCAGAAAAATCAACATGTCTAGAAGAAACTGGCCCCCGAACTGAAATTTGATAGTTGATGCGGCCCTCGGACTGAAAAGTTTGGAGACCCCTGCTATAGATCTATCTTGGTGGGTCTTAAATACCTATCCTACTGATTCCTATAGATCTATCTTGGTGGGTCTTAAATACCTATCCTACTGATTCCTATAGATCTATCTTGGTGGGTCTTAAATACCTATCCTACTGATTCCTATAGATGTATCTTGGTGGGTCCTAGAGACTTATCAAAAAGAGCCTTTTAGACATATCCTTGTGGGCCCTAATACTAGTGAGCCCCATTAACCAACCTATCAGCCTACCTATATTTAGCTTTATTGGCTTATCCTAATGATCCATCTCCTACCGAGCCCTATTGACCAATCCAAATGAAAAAAATCTATATATATTAGGTCACTTTGACCTTCAATTGACTCACGGATAGGCCTCAACTAACTTATACGAGTAGGCCTCATAGCACTAGCCGCAGAATCTCCTAAATATCTCCGACCCCTCCACTTCAAACCCCACCCCATACCTCACTCTCTTTTTAAAAATTCCTAATGGCCTATGCAGTGGGTGTATCATCAGTCTGGAATGTACTTGTCGTGCAAGGCTTTTGATGTGACTAGCCCTGTCAACTCGTGGTTCAATCGCCAAGTCCCGATACCCTTATCGAGGGCTTTGTTTTATCGCGACACTAGGGGGGTCTTGTGTTGGTGTTTATCATAGCTGCTACTTGTGGATAGTTTTATATAGTGTTGTATAGTGAAGTGGGGTAACATTCTTATATTGTAACACTAGGGGGGTCTTGTATTGGTGTTTATCATAGCTGCTACTTGTGGATAGTGTTATATAGTGTTGTATAGTGAAGTGGGGTAACGGTTATATAGCTTGTTGGTGATGTAGTGAAGTGTGGTAACAGTTTTATATAGCGTGTTGGTGATATAGTGAAGTGTGGTAACAGTTTTATATAGCGTGTTGGTGATATAGTGAAGTGTGGTAACAGTTTTATATAGCGTGTTGGTGATATAGTGAAGTGTGGTAACAGTTTTATATAGCGTGTTGGTGATATAGTAAAGTGTGATAACAGTTTTATATAGCGTGTTCGTGATATAGTGAAGTGTGGTTACAGTTTTATATAGCATGTTGGTGATATAGTGAAGTGTGGTAACAGTTTTATATAGCATGTTAGTGATATAGTGAAGTGTAGTAATAGTTTTATATAGCGTGTTGAAAGTAGAATGTATAGTGAAGTATGGTTGCTAACAGGGGCGTAGCGAGAGGGGGGCGGGGGTTGCGGACCGCACCGGGTGACACCATTTAGGGGGGGTGACACCAAGGCAAAAAATAGCAAAATATAGAGAGAAAAACTTGAGAGGGGGGGGGGGGGGTTGCAAATCGAAAACTTGAAAGTTTGTCCCCGGGAAGGGTCGCAACGCCTCTGGGGGGGGGGGGGGGGTGACACCATTAAGTGCCGCACCGGGTGACACCCGACCTCGCTACGCCACTGGTTGCTAATAAAACGGTATTCAAACGTACCTAAAAATGATGAGCTGGACGTTAAAGTCTGTTCCCCAACTTCTCCAATGAAAATATTTTTTGATAGCAACACTCATCACAGTAGTCGATTCCCGACTTTGGTGAACATTATCCTGTTTTTGAAATGCGACGTATAGGCCAAAAATAAGGCGTGGGTGTAATCAGAATTTCTTCCATGCATCTTTTCCGCCCCCCCCCCCCCCCGAAGAAAGTCTACCCCCCCCCCCCCCGATCGAGATGGATTTTATATAGTAAACATACACTTTTACTAGTTTCCGCCCCCCCCCCCCCCCCCGAAAAATGTTGACCGCCCCCCCCCCCCCCCCCCCCGGAGAAAAAAGTCTGGAAGAAACACTGGGTGTAATATGTGTATAAGAAATGCTGAAGATGACACACTGACACTAGTATAAATTAGCACATTAACAAATTGTGTAATATAGATACTGATAGACAACATCTTAACATTAACAGACTCCAGATTTTTTTAAAAATATTATAGGAGACTCGTATTTGTCCCGTTTTCAAGAGATAGATTTTTATACCCATTTGACTTTTCCCTGTTTAGAAACATGAAATTGTGTCGTCAATATTGTCGACTTATTTATAGTTATCCGTTAATGTTTTCCCGTCTAGAAAGATAACAAATTTCGTCGTCAATTTTAACGATTTGCTAACATAATTATCAATTCGTCTTTTCCACAGCAAGTAACAAAAAAAATGTGTCGCCATTTTTTTAAACAACTTCCGCCAAAAAAAGTCTTCCTAGACTTTTTGTCTGCCTGTCTGTTGTTTGTTTTGCCTTTTACCTGAGCTATCTCAGCCCTTCACGGCTAATCAGTTTCGTGGTATGGATGACAACCTTAAGTGCTTTTAGTAATCAACGCCTTGAAAAACACCGTGTTCGCTTATAGAGAAGAAAGGTTTAATAGCCGTGTGTATTCCACAGCAGGAAAAGAGTTAACAGTAAACATTATTTTTTTTTTAAATAGGGGAAACAAATTTGGCTCGTTTTTTATTCTAAACTTTTGTGAAATATAACTTTGGTTTAGGGATAATGTAGATTAAACCTTTTTAGTTAATCTTTGACCTTTTAGTCTAATCCCTCTAAGCGACGCCAATGGAAAGTGTCAACTATAAAATTATCATCAAGCGGATTCCTGTCCGGATAGCGTACGAGGTTAATCAGAGATCGTTATCTTCCGTGTAGCCTGGCTATAAGCACAGCTTACCCTAACAAATCCCAGTCTGCGCATAGACTCCGTGCTTTTATAACATTGGATATATCGCAGGGTGATGTGCTTGTGGTGGTGTAAGTTGGATGTAATCATTGTGGTAACGGTGTTAGTTTTGATGTAATCGTGTTGGGGATGATGTAATCTGGATGTAATCGAATACCAGCCTCCTACTAGAGATTTGTTTTTCTTGACATTGTAAGTACTGTTTTATTTAACCAGTTTAAGATTAGAAGCAAAGTAACGAATGTAATAGTTTCAACTTGAATACAACCCATACAGTTAAATAAATAAAGTTAAAAAACACAATATATTAACTTGCTAAATAAACACAGTGTGGGATGGCGTGGCTTAGCTGACGAGCGCTAGACTGTTAACTCGAAAATCTTGAGTTCGAATCTGGGTTTAAATCAGTAAAAACTCCATGAGTCCACCTTGCACTGATAGAGACCGAACTTACTTTAGGAAAGTAAAGATAGCTAAAAAAAAACAGGTGAACTCTACTTCACTTACCCTATGGACCGTCAGGTTCAAAAAGGAAACTGTACATAAATACAATGAACGGTCAATTAGAACGTGAGCACGGTAATAACATTAGCTCTAATTACAAGAAAAAAAAATATTGCAAATTAAAGTAAAATGTAGCAACTGTACCAACACATGGCACTCCAACAAATAGAAATTCATGATTAGGATGTGAAATTATAGACATACGCATATATGGGTATACATATAAGAATATATTAAGCGACTACACTACTGATATCGGTATATATCAATATATATATATATATATATATATATATATATATATATATATATATATATATATATATATATATCCGTCTGCTCGTCACGTGATTGCTACTATTCCCTCTTGCCGACAGTGTCGTGATGTCTTTGAGTGATCAAGTTCAGAGTTCTCTATCCTGACCTTAAGTTGTTAGATTCTAATATCTGATAGGCCCTGCCCCACCCCTGCTCACCACCCCGCCCCCTCCTCACCACCCCACCCCCCTCCTCTAACAATTTGTCGCGAGTACACTTCCTCGGACATCAATTCATCACCCGCACATCCACAATCATCCACAATCATCTTTATCACCGTCATCCTCCACGTTTCCAATCAAAATATTTACCCCCCCCCCCTCCATCCCCTCCCCTCCTCGTAAATTCATTTCACCCTTCTCTCTCACACAGAACTATTTCCCCTCTATCACTCTCTCCCACAGAGAACTATTTCTCCTCTCTGAGATTACTGAGGGCCCTTCTCCTCCTTCCATATCCCATAGTCCATCTTGTTTGATTCACTCATCTCGTACCGTCAATGAAGTCTGGGTTGATGGGGGCGATACGGCGCTGTCATGTCACGTGATCTGACACTGCCAGGGTCGGGATGGCTCCAGTAGAAATATGAGTCACACCCTTGGTTGGCTCTCAGTTGTCGCAGTTATGGTTCTGTGCAGTAATGTCGAATTAAGACTTTTTGTCGCAGATATGGTTTATGTGGAATGTCGTATTATGACATTTTGTCGCAGAAATTTTGTCGTAGATATGGCTCTGTGCAGAAATGTCGCATTCTGACATTTTCTTCCAGGAATCTCTTCGACTACCGCCTCCCCCTCCCCCCCCCCCCCCCATCCTCCAACGAGATAAATTGTATATAGTAAATATAAACTTTTACCAGTGTACCCCCCCCCCCCGCCCCGTAAATTTTAGTCCACATCCGAAAATTTCAAGTGCCCCATTCTTCCCCCCCCCCCCTCCCCCGGTGAAAAAAGGTCTGGAAGAAACACTGTCGCAGACATGATTCTCTGCTGCCATGCCGTATAATGTTTTGTCCCACACATGAATCTGTGTCGAAATGTACCATTAACACAGATAAACATTATTTATATAGACAATTAACTTGCATACACCAGTGTGAACACGACTATAACACAACTTTAACACATCTAACTTTAACACCGTAGACATAACCACACACCAACATAAGTGCACGTACCTTGAACACATTGATATAAACACCTATATCTAGAGCGCAAACATAATTTTTTTTTCTAATTTTTTGCATCCTTTAATTTATCCTTCTTCTCTCCCCTTGTATATTCTGCAGGATGATAAATTATAGAATACAATTTTTATTTTATTTTAGCCCTAAATGTACAACATATAATAAAATTAAAAAATAAATATTTCATCCATGCTTAAATTTTTTTTTTTTTGGTTTTTCTTAGCTCCAAAGATAACGTTTTTTTTCTTTAATTTCTTGAATGGTGGTATTTTGATTTGGGTAGAAAAATAAATTCTGATCGTTTTGTCTAAATCTTCATTTTGGTAATTTTATACTGTTAGTATTAAATAGTTAATGGCTGCGTTACTTGTCTATTGTCTTGCCACTTGTCCTGTATTCGATCTCCGCTCTCATGTCAAACTCCCTCACCCTCATTACCTCATTACCAAACTTCTTCATATCGCGTTTCCTCCACCAGACTACGGGTACCACGTGATGCGGCTACCAGTACAATGACCTGTGACTTGTCCTATATTCAGTCCACACCCTAAAGTAAAACACCCACCATCCTCATTACATCACAGACTTCCTTCGTGACCCCCCCCCCCCCAGCAGACTACGGGTACCACGTGATGCCGGACCTTCACGGCGCATGTCTGGTTACTTTGTTCATCGCTCCAGTCCGTCATTGTCTTTCCGCACGCTATTCTGACATTCAGCTTTATAGCCGGTCTCCCAGTTGCATTTGATCTAATTCTTTTGTTGTAACTATATAATCCTCTCCCACTTGCGCTTTACTCAATTTTTTATAAAAAAAATTAAAAAAAATTCTATGTATATGTGGTTGTCAGTGTGTATGTAACTATTGTAACAAGTGGACAGGTTTTTCTGACATAACAGGTTAATATGCACGTACATTATATCTGGATACGTGTCGCCTGTTTTTTGTAATGGTTGGAGATACATGTCAGTTGCCAGCAGGTTTGAAAAATATCAGAAAGTGATGTTTATGTGTGAAGTCATGGAGGTTCGCTTACGTGTTTTCGTAAATCACAAGCGTAGATACTCGTATTTACATAAAAACAAAGGGGTAGACCTAAATAAGGGGAATATTTAGTGGATTAAGCATAAAAATAATAAAAAGGAGTATTTTTTATTTATTTTTATATTTGTCATTTCTTTTTAAACATGGAATAATGTTATTCTCATTTAGCAGACTGTATTATTCGTAAACAAATATGACTTAGATTAAACCTTATCCAAGTTAATATTTGCTCAAGTCTTGCCTATATAAAACTTACACACTAATGTATTGTCTAAATACTAAAGTAAAGAAAATCTATAAATAGCTGAAGCACAACAAACTGGTTTAACCACAGGTCTTTTTCAGAATTAAAACAAAACAAATTTAAATTGACGAATCTCGCAATGAACATCTATCTTTTTATTCGTGACAGTCGATTCCCCTTACAATACATTTCTACCGCAGTCGAATCGGTTCTAGTATTGTTCTTACTGCAACAATACGGACGGTGAAACAATGTAGACAGTGCGGCATTTTTTATTTATTTATTTGCTTTCCTCTTTAGGATTCTGAAAAAAAAATCGATAGAGAACAGTTTTAATTCAATGCAAAAGACTTTAATATTTGAAAGTATGCTTCAGTGTTTTGCATTGTGTTGATGTCACTGTTGAAGGGAAGAAAAGGACATTCAAACTGACTTCAACTTTCGTTGTTTAAAGTTTTGTTTTGTTTTCTTTAGTGAATTTATTTTTTTCTATTTTTTTTCGTGGGAGGGGGGGGGGGGGGGATATTTTTAACAATTTTTTTTTTTTTTTTTTTTTTTTTTTTACCAATCAATAGAAATATTTCCTTAATGGCAACTATGTTCCTTTCAACAACTATTTCTTGGCAAAATTTGATAAAAAGTATCTAGCAACCGGGTAAAAGAAAAAGACAACGTACAACATGCTTTGTGAGAGTGTCGTGATGTAATCAAATGTGACGTGTGGGTTTTTTTGTGATTTAAAAATAGAACATCTGGTGCGGAGCAGATGATTATTGATCAGTTCTGTAGATAAAGTGACCAGCGTCCAGTTAATGTTGATCACGTGATGTGTTGTATTTTGTATGTGGGTAACCGTATGTAGAGTTAGGTGTAGGTAGTGGATGTGGATATTGCGGCTGCCTTTTATGTAGCTGTGGATGGTGGCTCTATAGCGCGAGGTAGCTATGGTGGATATGGATCAAATTAGTTTCATGTGGATATTAATCGTTACTTAAACAAATTAAATGGGTTGATATAGTTTACGCAGAAAAAAAAATAGATTTGAGCAATTACAATTGGATCAAATGCTGAAGGTGGATTTTATAAACTATGATGGATGTGGATAACTATGATGGATAAGGATTGGTACACTACAGTGGATATAGACAGGTTGACTCCTCGTATTGATTTGTAACAATGCAAGTTGCTAGCTTTGTAGTTGTTCCTTGTTTCTTTTTAATCGTTAAACGCTAGTCAAAGTTACGTTGATAGCGTGTTGATCTAATCAAATAACTCGGGAGGATTAACGTGGATTAATTAGCACGAGGCGATTATATTAATTGCATTGTGTTGAGTATGACTGGGAAAAACATGTGATTTGGTAGGTCGATAGTCGATAGAGATCGATTTTTCAGGTATAAAAAATATTTTTTTTCTAGCATTTCATGTCGTTTCTTTAAATTTGTGCTAATTAAAGTTCACAAGGGGCAGCTTTGTGGATAAAAACAGAACATTTTTTGTTTCCACAACCGTCTTTGTTTTGCTATTGAATTATTGAAAGTCCGCATTTTAAATCACATCTCTTCAAAAGTACATTTCTATTTTAAGATATTAGCCAACCAACCCGACATTTTTCTACTTGGCTTTTATGAGACCGTCGTGCTAACCGGCGTCGTGCAAATCCTCTCCCCCCACGGGGCATCAGACGGTCACTTTGATATGGTATTTATAAGCCAGTTCCACCATCAACACACCCTCCCTTCACGGTTCTCACATTATCGATTTCCGCCACATCGATCCCTCATACACTCAAGATCACTTCGACCTAAAAATAAAAAATAAAAGTAAAAAAAAAGTTACACGTAATTAAATTGCAAATTAATTAACACATAATTACTAATTAATGCCTAAGAAAGAAGCGTTAAATAAATGATAAATATTGATTCGTGTGCGTTTATTTTTAGAACCGGCTCGTGCTTCGACATATCCGTGCACCGCTGTACTCACGCATGCGTATAAGGTCACGAGGGAAGAAGTACTCACTCTCATCTAATCCCTGTATTCCATGTATTCCCATATCCTTCATGCTCGTTACTTTCTTAACCATCAACTTTTTTTATCCCCCCCCCCCCCACAATACATTCCATATATTCCCATAACCCTTCAATCAATTTTTTCCTTAATTATTTATCTTTTTTCCCCCCAATACAGCTGTTCCATTTCACCAAAATTACTTTTGTTCTTATTATATACATTTCCCTTTATTGAACTCCACATTTTCCCTTATCTACTCATTCCCTATCTCATCAGTACTTTGTACACATATTCCCCTTACTTCTTCAATCCCCATTTTTGTCCATCTATATTCTCCTAACTTCTCATTCCCTTTATATAACGACTCCTGTCTCCCCTAGTATATCATTCCCTTACCTGCTTATTCCCCTACCTCATCAATCAACTATACATCTTTTCCCCTAGCTCTTCATTCCCCTATTCATCCATTATCTTTACTCCCCATTCCACTCATTCCCTTTATACTACAACTCCCCTATCCCACCATTCCTTTATTACTTTATCCTAAGACCCCCATTCCCTTACACCCCCATTATCATCATAGCCCTATCCCGTTACCATCAATGTCCCTTATCCTATCCACTAAACCCCTATCCACTAAACCCCTATCCACTAAACCCCTATCCACTAAGCCCCTATCCACTAAGCCCCTATCCACTAAACCCCTATCCACTCAACCCCTATCCACTAAACCCCTATCCACTAAGCCCCTATCCACTAAGCCCCTATCCACTAAACCCCTATCCACTAAACCCCTATCCACTAAACCCCTATCCACTAAGCCCCTATCCACTAAGCCCCTATCCACTAAACCCCTATCCACCCAACACCCCCCAGGACCCCCCCCCCCCCATCTTTACCCGTGAGTCTCAAGTTTTTCTATCCCTCACGTCTCTGCCTCTCCTCGCTTCCTGCCCTCCCCTCTCACTCCCTCCCTCCCTCATTCACCCGCTCCCTGCTTCACTCCCCCTCGCTTCCTCCCGACAACAACAGCCAGCGGAAGTGCGATCATGCGCATGCGTGCACGCGTTTCTTTCAGTGTGAAACTAAGCTAATTTGTTTGAAATTTTATGGTTGCATTGAGGCGGGTTTTCTTGAAATGTTATTCACTGTGATTTAGAGAGAGAGAGAGTGAACGACCACAACCCCCCCCCCCCCCCCCTATCCCCCACCCCCCCATCAACTTCACATCCCCCCTTTACCCCACTTAGCACGTCTTTCGCTTTTCAAGTTGTTTAAGGTGAAGGTCAAATCTGTTCAGGTCAAGTTCAGAGGGTTTTTTTTTCCTACGAAAGAATTTGAAACACTGGAACAAACATTTTCTCTGCAGGTAAAATATTTTATTGTTTTCATGTTAAGAAAAGCGCAAGATAAGAAGTTAAAGGAATCTGTCTGATGTAGTTTGAGTCTAACCTGTAACTAGCTTAGTTAGAGGCTAGTCTAGAACTGCCCAGTGTTTCTTTCAGGAACATCTCCGGGGTTCGGGGGGGGGGGGGGGGAGTGGAAGACGTCGTCTATTCATCGCCCTGAAAATAGAAATTAAATTTAAATACCTTAATTACCCCTCCAAACGTTACCCCCCCCCCTCCCTCCCAGAGGAATATAAAGTACCTGTTTAATCAACAGCTACAAAAACATACATATAGACAAACCCCATGTTTCTTTTTAATTTCTACCCGTTAAAAATCGAATCCGATACATTTGGTTTACGATTCTCCATGTTAAAATAATATACACCCTCATCACCATCACACACACCTTTATCACCGACAAACACCATCACACACCATTATCCACACACACACTATTATCACCATCACAAACCCTCACCACACATACACACCCTCATTACCATACCCACACTCTCATCACAACACACACACACCCTCATTACCACACACACACACACCCTAATCACCACACACACCCTCATTACCACACCCACTCTCATCAACACCACACACACACACCCTCATTACCACACACACACACCCTCATCACCACACACACACCCTCACCACACACACACACCCTCATTACCACACCCACTCTCATCAACACCACACACGTTCATCATCACCAAACACACAGTCATCTTCACCATCTCACACTCGCATCACCACCACACACATCCTCATCACCATCACACACAACATCACCACACTCACACACCCTCATCGCCACTACATAGAAACCTGAACCTGTATATCTTCTCTCCCTATTGCCAAAGATGAGCACAGCGTTGTATCATGACATTCGTATTATTCTAGCCACATTTCGCTCCTCCGACTACATCGCAAAGTTGTCATCTCATTAACAAACAGTGTTTTGTCTGCATAAATGTGAACAAACCTAATCATTTCTAAATAAATCAAGTTTTATAAAACCATAGTATGTGTTTTTAAACAAACACATCAATACCATTATCCAACGACAGGTGTTTTCTTGATGAAACGAAAACAGTAAAAAAAAATGTTTCTTTATCCACTGGGATATAAAACTAAACTAATGAAGATTTCTTTGATGATGATGTAATTGTTTTTGATACGATAGCACCTGTGGAAAACGTGTGCAAGTGGAGGTAGGGGTTAGACGAACATTGATACTGAGCGGGACTTGCAGGGATAGATGAAAGTTCTCGAGTGAAAATTATCGCATAAAGACGCTGAGGAGATATAATTAGTTTAATTAAATATATATTCAATTTTAATTGAAGTTCAAGGTCGCTCATCGTATCTGTCCATCGGACACCTGGGCAATAGGGCTTGTAAGTCTACGGTCTCGAAATCTACTAGCTGGCAAGTACGAGAACGAGAAGTGGTGACCTGCTTACAAGCCCTATTCACGTTAGGCAAAGCAAAGGCGGCTGGGCGTAGTACTGGTCTTTGAAACAGATGAACTCTACTTCACCTGTCCAATGTGACTTGGGCACGAACGTGAAAAGATGATGAAATTAACTTCCGGTCATTAGTAAAATTTGTTCAGGGGAGAATCATGTGACAAGATCTATGACGTAGAAATCTATGACGTAGAAATCTATGACGTAGGAATCTATGACGTAGCTTCAGCGAACAAAAACAAACAAACAAACAAAAAACACCACCACTGCAAAGATGTGGTACAAGTTCTTTGAAGTTCTCAACCCGTGCAACTCTACGAGGCTATGGCGTGCTCAGAAATGCCACACGCGTGTGCTCATTAATCCTCGCGGTTCCAGACAAATGCTAGTGGCGAGCGCGGACAATGATAAATTAAAGACATCTGACCAATAACAGTAATTGAGACATTACGTGATGCAGTTGGGACGGGTCAATGACTTTCAATGGCACCAAAAGGTCATGTTTTTGTTAGTGGATAAGTGCATTGTCAATAAGAAGAGTGCTCTTAGACTTACATATACACATTTATACCTATTTGTTTATGTGTCAGGCACCTCGAGAGGGGGGGGGGGGGGTGGGGACACTGACCCCCGGACCACGGCCAATTAAATAGAAAATATATACTTTTACTATTGTCTGCCCACCTACCACGGAAATCTTAAGTGCTCCCCCCCCCCCCTCGGAAATTTCAAGTGACTTCTCTTCCCTTAAAAAATGTCAGAAACAAACCCTGCGTATGCTGGAATAGCCCTTGCAGTGAAGTTGACAACACTTCACAGACTTCTTTAACCACACAGGTAGAAATGTTGATAATATATTCCCTTCACCCTCCCTCCTCCTCCGAAGCCCCCCCCCCCCCCCCCACGCCAACCTTGTCAACTGTCCACCACCCATCGTGTCGTAATCCATCATACGTTTTGTAATTAGGTCAATTTGACAATCATGGCACCTCGAGGATGAATGACCTGTTGTTTCCCACCAACTTCTCTACCCCCCCCCCCTCCCCTTCTGTCACCCCTGTATTTGTTTAGTGCACAGTGCAGCGTGTCAAGGTATCCATATCACGAGCTAGACTGCACATACACGCAATTAACAGCTCGTATTGACATGCATATTAAACAGTCGCCCCAACCCCTCTCTCACCACCCCCCCCCCCCACGCAATGTAATATACCATGAATGTACAGCTAGATATAACATTTTAGATCAAGCGTAGGTTTCTATTTTTAAAACGTTTTTCTTAACTCAGCTTCGCGTTTGTTTGTTTGTTTGGTTGTTTGGATGTTTGTTGTTAAAATTGACATCGAAAATTAGCCCACTTCTGATTGCTCTAGAGACCTGAAATTTGGCATGCATGCTACTTTCGCCTAACAATTTCAGATGCAATCATAAAAACTAGCAATTAGTGACCGTAATTAGCTTAATTTAATTACGCCCCAAGGACCATAAAATTGAGGACATGATTTCTAAAGATACCGACAAGACTGGAGGCCTATTGACACAGTTACTTCGGCCCCAATCGATGTGAGCGCGCTGGCCGTGATCGTATAGTGGTTAGTACTTCGCGTTGTGGCCGCGACAACCCAGGTTCGAATCCTGGTCGCTCAAGATTTTTAGTCCGTGTATTTATAAACACTTTTTAAAAAACCACGTTTTTTATGTGTAGCAACGGACTAAAAAGGAGAACGGACACGGTAACACATTGTTAACGGTGACACGGTTGGTACGCTGGGCATGCTAAAATACACATAAACACGTTTTTCCTTAACTCAGCTTCGCGTTTATTTGTTTGTTTATGGGAGATTTGATCACGTGATTCGTGAGTAGATCTCCACGCCAGCAACGTAAATTACACCCTTTCTCTGTTTAAAGCGTATCGGTCGCTCAAGATTTTTTTAGTCCGTGTATTTAAAAACACTTAGTCAAGTCATACTTAATCAAGTGATTAGATAAAGTAGAAAATAAACTATATAAAAAACTTTTTAAAAAACCACGTTTTTCTTGTGGACTAAAAAGTAGAAAATAACTATTTACATACATTTGATGACAAAAAACGTGGGTCGGGCAGATGGGTCGGGAAATTTGATGGTGAACGTACCCACGTTTTTTGTCATCAAATGTATGTAAATAGTTATTTTCTACTTTTTAGTCCACAAGAAAAACGTGGTTTTTTAAAAAGTTTTTTTTAAGTATTTTATTATTTCAATAAACAACACATGGTTTGACTTAAATTTAACCATTAATCGCAAATACCGTTCAAGCTACCGACAGATTTGCCATACCACATTACAAGTAGAATGCTATATATAGATTTTTAAAGTTCGATTTTTTTTTCAAGTTAGAGCTAAGTCAGGGTAAGGGTGGTAAATAGGTAAATCTCTTCTTTAGACGTAAAGATTCATAGGGCAGATGAAGTAGAGTTCGCATGTTTCAAGTAAGGGTAGGATCAGGGTTAAGTGTTGGGTTACAACACAAGTGTTCATAGTGTGGTTTACTTTTTGTGTTAGGGTTTGGGTGTGTTGTGAAACAGTTACAATTATAACTAAATTCATACTTTACCATATTAACAAGCAGAAAACCAATTAGTCTATTTACTTACTGGAATTCATATGATTCAAAACTGTGTTACAAATTGTTGATACTAATCTAGTTTTGTATGTGATATAGGTACAATACACAGCCAAAGGGTTTCGAGATGGTTTTAACTAGCTTGAGGTGGAGGCCTTCTAAATTTTGGGACCCTTCTAAAATGTGGAGGTGGGGGTCTTCTAAATTTTGGGACCCTCCTAAAATGTGGAGGGAACGTATTCATTTTTTTTTTTGGATCTTTCATGTTGGAGGTGGAGTCTTCTAAATGGGATCTTCTAAATTTTTGGAACATTTCAAGCTAGTTGGGGTTGGGCCAACTATTTTATTCGGATCATACTAAATAGATGTAGATGGGGTCTTCTTCGTACTAGAGGCGGGATCTTCATAATTTTGGGATCCATTTAACTTATTGAAGGCATAGTCTGAATTTTTTCGACCCTCTAGCTAGCTAGCTGCGGGATAGCACGTGTATTTTCTTTTTAGACCCCCTAACTGGGGGTCATTCGGGGCTAGCTGCTAGGTAGCCAAAAACGCGTTCTGGTGACTAGCTATTTCTTAGACTTCGCCAACTAACTGACTTTAACTTGTGCACTCATCTAACTCGCTAGTAACATGGTCCTCTTAGTGTCATGCTCATTCCAATAGGATTCTACTGTAACTCCCCGTAAATCCACCTTACAATACCTGCGTTTTGCTCCAGCAAATGTACCGGAAGTGACGTCACGTTTACCGAAGAACCTCGCCGTTCCATGTAGGTCGGGTCCGCGTGTCATAATTTCCAAATATTTCCACTTTCCGGTCGACTGACTGTCTTTCTAATTAGGTTTCTGTGCGAATAAACATGTTGTGGCTTGCTACGCTTGGCTTGTTGGTGAAAGTTGATTACGTTCATTCATGCGGAAATTTCAAATTTTGAACGTGGCTGAAGTACGCAACATATACATTTTAATTTTTTTTTTTTAATTTTATTTTGTGCTGGGGGATGGGTAGAGGGGGGGGGGGGGGGGTGGTGAAAACGGAAGCAAGGAGTCAGGAGTGACTTTCCTTAAGGGAAGCCCTTAAAAAAATTATCCCTTCTCTTAATAGTATACTATAATAGGGTTCATAAGGGATTAATATTTTGTTGTAGAGTTAACTATTACATTATTTCGCGGTTTCGGTCTTGAGCTTGAACCCCTTTCCCCTTTTCAATGTGTATTGTAGAAATTTATACTCTATCGTCAATACAGTTGGGTTAGCCGTACCACGACTAATAATTAATATCAAGAATGGATACATTAGTCTATTTAAACGCCGAACAAAACCGACATACAACCCTAAGGACAATGAGCATGATCAAGATGGTCGTTGAACATTGGGATGAACTATTTCAGCTCTTCAGTCTGGAGTTAGGTTCCTGCTTGCAATAGTTCACCTGGTGACACAGGTAGGGTTCCAATTAGGGTAAAGATTTCAGCCCTGGCAGAAGATTAGGGCTTTAGTTATACCCCACGTGATGTTTAGCGTAACGTCACTAGTTATTCCAGTTTCACTTTTTCACTTTATTCTTCGTTCGTAATGTTAGTATTGGAAAAGATTCCCTCCAACACAATAAAGTATACGTGTCAACATGGTATGCGCCATATATGCCGTTGACTCCGATTTCAGCCAGTTTTTCTTTTTGTATTTGGTTCCATAGCCTTTGTGCAGCTAAAAACGAACTACAAGGCAGCAGTTGTTTGATTTTGGAGTTGTCTCTCCTAGAAGAGTTGCTGTCCCCAGCTGTCGAGGGTTCGAACTCAAGACTTATCGGTTCAGCAACCAAGCCGAGGTGAACAAGCCGAGGTGTTTATTTCAGCTTGCCTGTCAAAATCTATCGGCCTAGATTTAAACAGCATGTCATAAAAGTAATTATTTGAACAACTGACAATATTTGAATTAGCTAAAGTTGAGTAGTCAGTCAGAGAATCCAACTATTATTTAAAACACCCTACTCCTTTTATTTTAACCAATATTTATTCATTTTTAAGTTTGTGACTCAGACAAAGGGGTACTATCGGGTACATTACACCTAATTACACCCCGCCATTTTCTCTATCCCCCCCCTCCCCATCCCAATCCTCCCTTGCGCAACTACGTGGTGAGCTGAATCCACAAGACTAGCAGGTGTCACTGTACTTGGGGTGATACGATAGAACCTAGGGGTGGGGGCGGGAGGGGGGGGGGGTGACACTGAAACTGATAAGTTTATAAATCGAGCTCTGGCAAGGGCCGTAACTGGCGAGATTGTGTCGCCCATCGCTGGACCGGCTTTCAGCAGCTGGAGATTTCGGGCGGTGCAGTGCACGTGACTGACGCCCGTGGACCTGGTAGGTGAGCACTCCAAGCCGGTCGTTACGTACGTGTGAGTTCTACACCTCTTGTATTTTACTCATGTGCGCATCGTTGGCAGTTATTTTTCTTTTAAATAATTAGTGTCTTCATTACTAGACTATAAAATAACTATCTCCCTTATTTTAAAACTTAAAAAAAAATTGTCTCCCTTATAAAGAAGACTTTAAAACATTATCTTCCATATAACGAGAATTGAAAATAATTATCTATCATATTACAAGACTCATCACCCATATTTCGAGAGTTCAAAATAATTATATTGAATATTACTGGGATTTAAAACAAATATCTCACATTTTGTTAGATTTTAAAATAATTATTTCTCTTAATACGAGACCTTAAAATAAATGTTTCCCACATTTTGATATCTTACATAATTACCGTCCATTTTACGAGACTTTAAGCTCTCATATTACGAGACTATAACATAATTATCTCCCATAAAAAGGGACTTAATTTAGTTAACCAACATCTCCAAACGTTCAACTGTGTACCTACAGATTTAGGCAAGGGTTTTCAATGTTGTAAATCCATATAGTGAATTGAATATCGAAATTCGAAAAAGTCTCTTCTTCTTCTTCGTTCTTAATTTTTAGTGTTTATCTGCCAGAACTCGAGACTTTTTTCGCTCACAATTAAGGCTACGATATCAGCCTGGATTTGCTTCCATAGCCTTTGTCCAACCAAGAACAAACTACAAGGCAGCAGTTGTTTAACTTTGGAGTTGTCTCTCCTAGAGGAGTGGCTGTCCCCAGCTAGCGAGCCTCATCTGCCCGAGGGTTCGAACTCGAGACTTTTCGGTTTAATCTACAGAGTTTTCAGCATTGTGTAAGAGTTAAATAAAGCACCCCCCCCACCCCTTTGTTATTGCTATAATTAGTCTTATATCTTTACCCACTGTTTTTGATTCAACTTTAAACCTGTTTATTTTGCTCGCCAGCGGCCGCGGCAAGATTTGAACGCCCTAAACTCACGTGTTATCTGCCCGCTTTGATCTGCCGCATTAAAAATCAATTAATTTTTCCCGTGACCTTGAAAAGAGCACACGTTTCCGTGTTTCTTATTTTCGTTTGATTAACCTCATTTCAACGTGACCTATATTTCCTTAAGTCAAGATGGCCCCTTCGGCTAGATATTTGTCATAGAAGTTAAATCACCCCCCCCCCTTTTTTTTCCTTACACACACACACACACACATACGCACACACACACACATCAAGCTATACGCCCACCCCTCCCCTCCCCGATCCGATAATAACAACCGAACAATCTTTTAAATGTTACCAGTTGGTGAATGATTCCTTGATAAATGTGTTGGTTTTCTTTAGTGTGTTATGGAATTACTTGTTAACTGACAGTCTTTTTGTTTTATTTGGTCAGATAATGTAATAAAAGTAAAGTTTCCCCTTCAAACCTGACGGTGTATGGGGCAAGTGAAGTAGAGTTCACTTGTTTCTGTGACCTCGGCATATGAAGAGATAGTGTGGTCAGCACAATGCCCAGCCGCCTTTACTTTCCCTAACGTGAGTTAGATACCCATCAGAGTTGAGTGGACTCAGGGACGGTCTACTGACTTGAACCCGGATTCGAACTCGAGACTTACGGGTTAGCAGCCCAGCTCTCTACCGCTAGACCACTACGTCCCAGATAATATAATAATTATACCTAAAATTTAAAAAAAAAAAACAACTACAAAACTGGACATTACATTGACAATATTAATTAAAAACGACAACATCATAACAAATTTGACCTTACACTATTAAAGAAGTATTCAGCCTAAAGCTTAAAATACAACCAATCTAGAAAATTAACATTGCACTATTTTCAAATTAGTCAAACTTAAAATACAACACATTTCTACACCTCTCCATAAAAGTTACGATTTGACTAAACACATTTAAAAAAGTCAACACCAAACAGGAAAAAAAAATTATTTATTTTTTAAACAAAAATAAATTTTATGTCTAACGATGGAAATATGACTAAATGTCAAACTTGAAACTAAAAGTACAGTAATACAATAGAGATGAAACTTAAAACATAAACTTTAAATTTAAATTTAAACGGATGAAACCTGAATGACTTCCCCTTTTCAGGTCAGATTCCAAGTCTAAAAATAGATCGCTGTCTCTGACGTTAGATGGATGTTGCAATTAACATAAAAACAGAAACATGACGTCACGAGACACGATCACCACAATTATTCTTGTCTATCATTTTTTGTACACAAAAAAAAATTAGCTGGATTAAGACATTATTTTGACGGGAGTCTAAACACATTAAGAAAGCCTCTTTTACAGGTGAAGTATAAGTTATCTGCTTGTGTCATCATTGCTTTCAAATAAATCTAGGTTATTTAACAACAACTGTATAAACACCCCCTCTTTGTTGATGGGTACTGATAAAAGGCTGGGTGAACTTAAGAAACAATTGTATTCACAAACCTATCACAGGTAAAATGGAACGACGTGGTCGAATGGTAGAGCATACGACTCGTGTACGAACCCTGGTTCCAGTCCTTATAAGATCCCAGAGTCCATCCAGCTCTTTTGAGTACCTAACACAAGTTAGGGAAATTAAAGGCGGCTGGACATAATGAAGACAACACTATCCATTCATATGCCGGTGTCACACAAACAAGTGAACTCTACTTCATTTGCCCCATTGACCGTCTGGCTCGAAAGGTTTGAACCTCAACCTACTGATTTTCTCAGACCAAGATTTGTACTCCACATCTGCCCGAAGAAAGATCAGTCGCTCACTGCGAAAAGACAACAAACGGCCTTGAACCAGTGTCACTGTTCTATTCTTGATCACTTTATGTAATGTTGTCTCACCTATAAAAGGACTCAGTGTCCAGCATTATGTTCTGCTCTCACTGTCCTACATTATGTTCTGCTCTCAGTGTCCAGCATTATGTTCTGCTCTCAGTGTCCAGCATTATGTTCTGCTCTCAGTGTCCAGTATTATGTTCTGCTCTTAGTGTCCAGCATTATGTTCTGCTCTCAGTGTCCAGCATTATGTTCTGCTCTCAGTGTCCAGTATTATGTTCTGCTCTCAGTGTCCAGTATTATGTTCTGCTCTCAGTGTCCAGTATTATGTTCTGCTCTCAGTGTCCAGCATTATGTTCTGCTCTCAGTGTCCAGCATTATGTTCTGCTCTCAGTGTCCAGCATTATGTTCTGCTCTCAGTGTCCAGTATTATGTTCTGCTCTCAGTGTCCAGCATTATGTTCTGCTCTCAGTGTCCAGCATTATGTTCTGCTCTCAGTGTCCAGTATTATGTGTCCAGCATTATGTTCTGCTCTCAGTTGCCAGCATTATGTGTCCAGCATTATGTTCTGCTCTCAGTTGCCAGCATTATGTGTCCAGTATTATGTTCTGCTCTCAGTTGCCAGCATTATGTGTCCAGTATTATGTTCTGCTCTCAGTGTCCAGCATTATGTTCTGCTCTCAGTGTCCAGTATTATGTTCTGCTCTCAGTGTCCAGCATTATGTTCTGCTCTCAGTGTCCAGTATTATGTTCTGCTCTCAGTGTCCAGCATTATGTTCTGCTCTCAGTGTCCAGCATTATGTTCTGCTCTCAGTGTCCAGTATTATGTGTCCAGCATTATGTTCTGCTCTCAGTGTCCTGCATTATGTTCTGCTCTCAGTGTCCAGCATTATGTTCTGCTCTCAGTGTCCAGCATTATGTTCTGCTCTCAGTGTCCAGCATTATGTTCTGCTCTCAGTGTCCAGCATTATGTTCTGCTCTCAGTGTCCAGTATTATGTGTCCAGCATTATGTTCTGCTCTCAGTTGCCAGCATTATGTGTCCAGCATTATGTTCTGCTCTCAGTTGCCAGCATTATGTGTCCAGCATTATGTTCTGCTCTCAGTTGCCAGCATTATGTGTCCAGTATTATGTTCTGCTCTCAGTTGCCAGCATTATGTGTCCAGCATTATGTTCTGCTCTCAGTGTCCAGTATTATGTTCTGCTCTCAGTGTCCAGCATTATGTTCTGCTCTCAGTGTCCAGTATTATGTGTCCAGTATTATGTTCTGCTCTCAGTTGCCAGCATTATGTGTCCAGCATTATGTTCTGCTCTCAGTGTCCAGTATTATGTTCTGCTCTCAGTGTCCAGCATTATGTTCTGCTCTCAGTGTCCAGCATTATGTTCTGCTCTCAGTTGCCAGCATTATGTGTCCAGTATTATGTTCTGCTCTCAGTTGCCAGCATTATGTGTCCAGCATTATGTTCTGCTCTCAGTGTCCAGTATTATGTTCTGCTCTCAGTGTCCAGCATTATGTTCTGCTCTCAGTGTCCAGCATTATGTTCTGCTCTCAGTGTCCAGCATTATGTTCTGCTCTCAGTGTCCAGTATTATGTTCTGCTCTCAGTGTCCAGCATTATGTTCTGCTCTCAGTGTCCAGTATTATGTTCTGCTCTCAGTGTCCAGCATTATGTTCTGTTCTCAGTGTCCAGTATTATGTTCTGCTCTCAGTTGCCAGCATTATGTGTCCAGCATTATGTTCTGCTCTCAGTGTCCAGTATTATGTTCTGCTCTCAGTGTCCAGCATTATGTTCTGCTCTCAGTGTCCAGTATTATGTTCTGCTCTCAGTGTCCAGCATTATGTTCTGCTCTCAGTGTCCAGCATTATGTTCTGCTCTCAGTGTCCAGTATTATGTGTCCAGCATTATGTTCTGCTCTCAGTGTCCTGCATTATGTTCTGCTCTCAGTGTCCAGCATTATGTTCTGCTCTCAGTGTCCAGCATTATGTTCTGCTCTCAGTGTCCAGTATTATGTGTCCAGCATTATGTTCTGCTCTCAGTTGCCAGCATTATGTGTCCAGCATTATGTTCTGCTCTCAGTTGCCAGCATTATGTGTCCAGCATTATGTTCTGCTCTCAGTTGCCAGCATTATGTGTCCAGTATTATGTTCTGCTCTCAGTTGCCAGCATTATGTGTCCAGCATTATGTTCTGCTCTCAGTGTCCAGTATTATGTTCTGCTCTCAGTGTCCAGCATTATGTTCTGCTCTCAGTGTCCAGCATTATGTTCTGCTCTCAGTGTCCAGTATTATGTGTCCAGCATTATGTTCTGCTCTCAGTGTCCAGTATTATGTTCTGCTCTCAGTGTCCAGCATTATGTTCTGCTCTCAGTGTCCAGTATTATGTTCTGCTCTCAGTGTCCAGCATTATGTTCTGTTCTCAGTGTCCAGTATTATGTTCTGCTCTCAGTTGCCAGCATTATGTGTCCAGCATTATGTTCTGCTCTCAGTGTCCAGCATTATGTTCTGCTCTCAGTGTCCAGTATTATGTTCTGCTCTCAGTGTCCAGCATTATGTTCTGCTCTCAGTGTCCAGTATTATGTTCTGCTCTCAGTGTCCAGCATTATGTTCTGCTCTCAGTGTCCAGCATTATGTTCTGCTCTCAGTGTCCAGCATTATGTTCTGCTCTCAGTATCCAGCATTATGTTCTGCTCTCAGTGTCCAGCATTATGTTCTGCTCTCAGTGTCCAGCATTATGTTCTGCTCTCAGTGTCCAGCATTATGTTCTGCTCTCAGTGTCCAGCATTATGTTCTGCTCTCAGTGTCCAGCATTATGTTCTGTTCTCAGTGTCCAGTATTATGTTCTGCTCTGTGACATTCTCTCATCCCCGGATGTAATCTAGCGAATTAATATGTGTGCTACACCCCCATATAACCATACATCAATCCCTTTCTTATCCTGTATTTCTCGCATCAACACACACCAAACCCCGCTTTACCTGCTAAAAAACATAGCATCAAATATCACAACGCCCTCGACGCCCCTCCTCCCCCCCCCCCCCGCACCCTCGACTTCTTCGACTCATTACCCAAGCTAAACGGCTGAGTGAAACGCTAATCCTTACCCAACGTTACCTGGTCACGCCCGAGACGGTTGTGGAAACCCCCCCCCCCTGCCCACCGCGCCCGGCGCCCTTACAGACGGGGAAGGTGAATTCGAAACGTTACAGATTGCGCGTCTCAAGATGGCGCCGATCCTCCAATATTTGATAAGCCGCAAAGTGCGTTAAAAGCGCTAATAGCGCAGATGCAAAGTTAACGCATGCGTTTTTGTACCGCGACAAACAGTATTGATTCCTGTTCTGTTGTTCTCTTCACTTTTATTATTTAATACCGTGTCTATATAATTAAAACGACGCACTAAAAGGTATTAATTTCGTGTTATATTGTACTAGGTGACCTTTCTTGGTTTCTATACCAACATCTAAAACGATTCTGTGGCCTAGCGGTAGGGGGCTAGACTTCTAACCTGATTGTCTAGAGTTCGAATCTGGATTCAGATCAGTAGAACGTCTCTGAGCTCACCCAGCTCTGATGGGTACCTGACTCACGGAAAGTAACGGCTGGGCATAGTGCTGATCAAACAATCCCTTCATATGTAGGGGTCACAGAAACAGGTGAACTATACTTCACATGCGCAGGTGTAGCCCATCTTTGTGGTGTCATATGACTCCAGGTGTAGCCCATCTTTGTGGTGTCATATGACTCCAGGTGTAGCCCATCTTTGTGGTGTCATATGACTCCAGGTGTAGCCCATCTTTGTCATGTGACTCCAGGTGTAGCCCATCTTTGTGGTGTCATGTGACTCCAGGTGTAGCCCATCTTTGTGGTGTCATGTGACTCCAGGTGTAGCCCATCTTTGTGGTGTCATGTGACTCCAGGTGTAGCCCATCTTTGTGGTGTCATATGACTCCAGGTGTAGCCAATCTTTGTGGTGTCATATGACTCCAGGTGTAGCCGATCTTTGCGGTGTCATATGACTCCAGGTGTAGCCCATCTTTGTGGCGTCATGTGACTCCAGGTGTAGCCCATCTTTGTCAAGTGACTCCAGGTGTAGCCCATCTTTGTGGCGTCATGTGACTCCAGGTGTAGCCCATCTTTGTCATGTGACTCCAGGTGTAGCCGATCTTTGCGGTGTCATATGACTCCAGGTGTAGTCCAACTTTGTGGTATCAGTCTCAAAGTTGCGTCACTGGTTGCAGCGGTGTTCTTACCTCACCTTCACGTGTATGCACCAACGACATCAACATTACAAACCTCACCCCATTCCTCCTTGACTATTAATGTACCTTCAAATCATTTCCCTTCCGTTTCCCCATAACACATACATATTTCTTGGACGTTCGCTGAACTCTTATCCAGTAAATTCGTTTGTGTTAAATATTTTCCGTTAGTTATGACCACGTGACACCCAATGAACCAACTGTTTTGACATTCTAGTCAGAGTTCCTAAAGTTCAAATTAGTAGCAAATAACTTGATTACATTATCTTAATTTCCGTTACCCGTAAGCTAACAACGTGCACTAATGATCTAACACGGCTTTTAACCTATATACACATAGCCCACTATGACTAATCTAGCAACCCCCCATATTTTTTTGTCAGAATTCTGTGCATTTCTCATGCAAATCTTCCCTTTGATGTAGGCAAGGACTCGAACTTTCGCAACGCGAAAATTCGCGTTTAGGAATATTTTGCGTGGCGTGGGAAAATGAGACGGCGGCAAAAAAATAATAATTAATGATCGCAGTTAGGGAAACCCTTACGCTAATTGTTATGAGATAATGAATATTGTAGTGGAGAGCGTCGGATATATTGGAGCGTGTTATATAACTAGGTAATGTTTACATAAGGGGCGCATTATCAATGAAAACAAATGAGTTGAAAAAAAAGGTTAGTATTTATTTAAAAAACACTCTATTTTCTGGAACAACTTGAAAATCTGGTGGAATTATTTAGAAAGAAGAACTACAACAACTGCAACAACATCAACAATAACAACAATAAAAACAACAACAAATTTAAGTATCTGGATTCGATCGTGCTATCAGTTAAAACAACACGCTATTCGGATTTCGATAGTATAGCTGTAAGGAACATAGTCTTTTGCTAGTATAGCTATAAGGAACAAAGTCTTTTGCTAGTATAGCTGTAAGGAACAAAGTCTTTTGCTAGTATAGCTGTAAGGAACAAAGTCTTTTGCTAGTATAGCTGTAAGGAACAAAGTCTTTTGCTAGTATAGCTAATATAGTTCAAGTCTTTTGCTAGTATAGCTAATATAGGTTAGGTATTTTTCTGAAACAGCCAACATTACCAAGGTGATTTTCTTTTATTTCTACCTAAACACAGGTCTTCTGTTGGTAGGCCTATGCAGTGGCGTAGCGAGGTCGGGTGTCACCCGATGCGCAACTTAATAGGTCGGGTGTCACCCTATGCGCAACCCCCCCCCCCCCCCCCCCCCACAGAGGCGCAGCGACAAACTTTCAATTTTCGACTTGCACCCCCCTCAAACTTTCGATTTACACCCCCCCTTCAAACTTTCGATTTGCACCCTCCCCCCCCCCCACTCAAACTTTCGATTTGCACCCCCCCCCCCCTCAAACTTTCGATTTGCACTTCTTAAAAGACTATTTAACACTCGAATTAATCACTTAATTAAGTGGAATTATCATTTTTCTCTATATAAGTTGCTATTTTTTGCCTTGGTGTCACCCCCTAAATGGTATCACCCGGTGCGGTCCGCACCCCCCCCCCCCTCGCTACGCCTCTGGGCCTAGGGCTATAATTATTTAGTAGTTGTATAAATATAACCCAGATAATTTGCTTGTATAGCTACCATAAAAAGGTCTTTTGCTAAAAGATCTATAGCTAACACAAACTAGAATGTTTAAAAAAAACTGCTGCTTTAAGGAATGGCCTAGACGTCACATAGTTTCAAGTACAAGATACAAGATAGAAACGGTCGGGCCCGTATTAGCCCAGACATAGTCTACCTTTTTAAGTGTCCACCTTTTGAAGTTTTTTTTTTTTTTTTTTGTATGCGTAGGGGAACGGGTAGGACGCCCACTTTGACCCGCGTCTTTTCATCTTTATGGAGAAGTAAATTAAAACAAAAATTCTAAAAAATATATCACTCAGGTCGTTGTACAAATCTTTGTATCGATGAGTCATCAGGTAGGATGACAGGCAATCGCAGAGATTAACTCGAGGGCTAGGCTGAGAGGGGCGGGAGCTGGGATGAGTGGGGGGCTGTTATCTATGTTATCTGGCTCCTGTTAATGCTGCTGAAAGTTATCAATCAAATAAAAAAGTTATACCAGGATGGCGGGTTATCCCCCTTTTCCGCTGTATCAAGCGTTCATATATGTCATAAAAATTGTGCTAAGCGGTGTAGTTAATTTGTAACTTGTATAAAACGTCTATAAATAGACTATGGTAATTTGTGTTGGTAAGGATTGGAGCTTTTGATGATAAAATTATGTTAAAGGTGTGAAATTAGAGTATGTTATCTTATGGGTCGTCCATAAATAACGTCACGCTTATGTTTATGTTAATGTTTTACCCTTTATTAATCAACACGTACTGTAAAAGTAAAGTCAGAACCCTTAAGAAGACTTCACACACGAGTTATAGATTTCCAATCATAAAAAAAAATTCACTGCTGTTTTTCATAAACGGGAAATAACCGTTAAATTGTAATTTCAAAAATTACTGCATGAACATACAAAAATGTTAGGTCACATTTTCTGACACCCCCCCCCCCCCCCCCCCCCCCCCCCCCGTTTATTCCGATGTCACATATTTTCAAAACAAAAACATGGTTCTGATTTTTTATTAGTACAAGGATTAGTGTTAACCTCAGTGCAAGACTTAGGAATAAGGTCAGAATTTGGATCGGGTTTATGATTGTGGTTAGGGTTACATTTGTGACAATTCATTACTAAGTATGAACAGGGGCGTAGAGTAAGACATGTGGGCATCAAGCGCGGACACGCCCAGCGACTGAGGGAAAAGACCCCCATGACACTATCACGCATAGTTGTCCAGGAGAACTCCGGGTTCATGCCGTGCGACGCAGGTTCACTGACGCGGCGTCTAATCCCACCCACGAGTCATGCGTCTTGGTTATCCCCGGCCGACACGGTGTCCTTGTCAGAACTCGTTAGAGACACAAGTGTTTTGTCTTAAATCCTGCGGGACATTTGCGGTCATTTTTCTGGGCATTCACAGACTTTTTTGGAGGTGGGAGGGGGGGAGGTTATGCGGGTTATCATGACCGGGAGACTTAGTGGGGGGGGGGGGGGAGGGTTGTGATGGGGAAGATGGGGGAATCGTCTAGGGGTTGGTTCTGTTTTTTTTCCCCTGAGGATAAAATACGTAAGTGTGTGTCAGGAATGTGACGAAGTAGTCATTTAGTAATTTTATAACGAAAACGCAATTTAAAAAAAAACAGTACAGTTTTTTTATGATGAAAATGTATAAACAACAGAAAAAAAAACGTGTACATTGTAAAAAAACAATTATGTATACATAATAGAATACATGCTCATCACTGGGTCAGTGTTTCTCACAGACTTTTTTCTCCGGGGTGAGGGGCACTTGAAATTTCCGGGGGAGGGGGGAGCGGACACTGTTAAAAGTATATATTTCTATATAAATTCCATTTCGTTCGGGGCCGTGTGGGTGGGGGGGTGGACTTTCTTCGGAGGGGGGGGGGATCCGCCTGGAATCTACTCTGCACCGGGTCAATAGCCATAGTAGGTACATTTTTATATACTCTCTTACTGTCCATTTTTTTCACACAGCTACCAGTAAGGGCAAATACCACTCCGGATAAAACCCACCATAAACCCCACCATAAACCCCACCATAAAACCCCACCATAAACCCCACCATAAACCCCACCAAAAACCCCACCATAAACCCCACCATTTGCTGATTACATATGTGGATCGTAACGAGATTACATTAAGACAACAGCACGTGCAAAAAAAAACCATCCCCACATCGGCCCCAGTGGACATGTAAGACGATTATTCAACGAGTTTGAAAACGAGGCTATAAAGAAAGAAACTAGAACAGTGATTTGTGAAAGAAAGACTGGGCTCATTACATTAAAATCTTTGTCGTCCCCACTGTTTGTGTGAGCGGCCTCGCTCGTGGTTGGACAATGATTAAAGACAATGACAACAATAGGGTTTGTTTTTGTTTCGTTTTAACGCGTTGTTTGTTTAGGGTAAACTCCTGTTTTTTATGTTGTTGTTGGTTTTATGAATTTTTCTTTTGGGAGATTGATGTTTTTTTTGTTTTTTTTATATAGAGATAAGAAATTTACGTAAAGGGAAAATAAATTAGGAATCGGGGTAAGTAAATCAGGCATCAAGATTAGTAAATCAGGCATAGGGATAAGTAATTACCATCTGGGGATAAAATAATAGGATTGGGATAAGTAAGCTAGGCATCGGGATGAGTATATTAGACCTGGGGATAAATACATAAAGCCTCGGGATATGTAGATTAGGCATCGGGATAAGTAAACTAGACCGGGTAATTTTTTATAAAGTTTGGGATAAGTAACTTAGGTCTCGGGATAAGTAAATAAATGGGATCAATAAAGCCTCGAGATATATAAATTAGACCTTGGGATAAGTAAATTAGACCTCGTATTTAAAATAAAAATAGGCTTGGGGTTAAATAAATTAAGCCTGCTATTAGTAATGTAATATTTATAAAAAACCCTAAAGAAAAGTGTCTCAGTTATTTCAGTGAGTACGGGTGTCTTAGTGTCTAGTGTAAGGACAATGTGATATTGAGTAAATGGTGGTAATGTTCGATATAAAGCTTAGAGTTTTGAAGTATTTGGTTTATATATATATATATATATATATATATATATATATATATATATATATATATATATATATATATATATAACTAAAGTTTTCATTCTGGAGTCACATGACACCACAAAGATGGGCTAAACCTGGAGTCACACGACGCCACAAAGATGGGCTACACCTGGAGTCACACGACGCCACAAAGATGGGCTACACCTGGAGTCACATGACAAAGATGGGCTACACCTGAAGTCACATGACACCACAAAGATGTGCTACACCTGGAGTCACATGACACCACAAAGATAGGCTACACCTGGAGTCACATGACACCACAAAGATAGGCTACACCTGGAGTCACATGACACCACAAAGATGGGCTACACCTGGAGTCACATGACACCATAAAGATGGGCTACACCTGGAGTCACATGACAAAGATGGACTACACCTGGAGTCACATGACACCACAAAGATGGGCTACACCTGGAGTCACATGACACCACAAAGATGTGCTACACCTGGAGTCACATGACACCACAAAGATGGGCTACACCTGGAGTCACATGACACCACCAAGATGTGCTACACCTGGAGTCATATGACACCACAAAGATGGGCTACACCTGGAGTCACACGACGCCACAAAGATGGGCTACACCTGGAGTCACATGACAAAGATGGGCTACACCTGAAGTCACATGACACCACAAAGATGTGCTACACCTGGAGTCACATGACACCACAAAGATAGGCTACACCTGGAGTCACATGACACCACAAAGATAGGCTACACCTGGAGTCACATGACACCACAAAGATGGGCTACACCTGGAGTCACATGACACCACAAAGATGGGCTACACCTGAAGTCACATGACACCACGAAGATGGGCTACACCTGGAGTCATATCACAAAGATGGGCTACACCTGGAGTCACATGACACCACAGATGGGCTACACATGACACCACAGGTGTCAGGTGGAGAAGATGGCACAGAACAGAGGACTCTAGAGATCTTTGGTTGGTGGTCCGTATCCCAGGGTGACTTGCAGTGAATTTATGACTACGAGCTGACCCGCGACGTAGCATACGACGTTATTTAGTTAAATTCACATTTTTTCAGTAATTCATAATTTGTGAATTCGACACTACCAATGCTGTGGCTGAAAATACTTTGCTTTAAATCACTATCAGTAGATAGTGAAGGACGATTATCCTCACCCTCACTTACCACTCCCCCCCCCCCCCCCACACTTGGGGATACACGCAAAGAAAGCCTGGAGTGACCTATGCATACGTATTTTTAATATTGTTGAATCCTATTTTTTTTTTTAATTTTAACAAATCACAACCACCCCCAAACACCCCCCCCCCCCCCCCACTCATCGATCCCCATTGTTGTTCCGCCTCTGTCGCTGACATCCTGTCACCGTGCCCCCCATCATCCACTGACACAATCTGCAACAAGCTCTTATCTTTCCCTGACATTAGCCTGCCCCCCCCCCCCTCCCTTTGCCCCT